>NW_013952738.1:59891-64385 GCF_001266775.1 Austrofundulus limnaeus
ACCAAGGACCCGGCCCGCCGAGACCGGGTAGTCTGGGTCCTCCGGAGGACCCGGCCTGTCGTTTTGGACACAGCCAACATCTCAAGAAATCAATCCAGGAGTCATCAGCTGAGTATAATTCACATAAAAAGACCATTTAGTTATCKAGCTTGGACAAGAACTAAGCCTTGATTATATTGTTATTGTTGCATTTTGGGTTTCCAACAAACTTTAGACTTTTATATCAATAAATAAAAAAACTTCCAACACTTATCTTCCAACCACATGAATGCAAACCTGCTCGAACAAACCAACAATGTCTCCTGTATCGGGTCATGCAACATTACCGGGCCATGACTTGGTTGTAATGAAACAGGATACCAGTTTATTGAGTTGCTGCCCCTCCTTGGTCAAATAACAGCAGCATCGATTGAGCTCAAAAACTCCTCTCAGAACTCTGGTAATTGGTAAGGAAATCAAACCTGCGGCTGTTTTGATAACCGGATGGTCTCTCAGACCACTAATCTTCCTTCRTTCTCTGGCTTCGAGAGCTGAAGGACAGGAAGGAGGTACATTAGGAACCAAAGAAGAGAAAGTCGTAAAAAATAATGACAGCGCTCGCTGGTGCCGGCGCACAGCCCTGCAGTCCGACCCGTGTGGCTACAGTCCATTATTTGAAGACACGGTGTAAGTGGTCGTATCTTTTTACAACAATCCTAATGGTTATGGAGGAAAATGATGGCACATGTGATGACGGTGCTCTTTCCACGAGGCGCTAATGGTGATCACACGCCATGTAGGACGTCGAGAGGGCGAGCCGTTAATAGCAGGGAGGGGGCAGGAAGACGTGGAGAGGACAAGGAGTTCAGTTGGGGTTGTATTAAACAGATTAGAGATGCGGGGTCAAGACCGAGATACCCCGAGCAGGGGGTGAAAGACGAGCGCTCGCCGAGATGAAGATGGGGATGGTTGTGTAAAACGAGCAGAGGGGAAGGGTTAAAACGGCAGGTCCRGTCCTGCTTTGCTCCCCGGGGGGTTGATGAGAAATGAGAATCCTATCATTCAGCGGAGGGGAGTGTACTTATCCAGCTCTCCTCTCTGAGACGCTCATTTAATGTGCATCTATTCCCCCTTTTTCAAGCATCCATTTTCAATTTTCTCTGTTCATTCTCTTTTCATTCTTTCCCACTTTTGTGTGATTATTTGTTCCGTGGAGCCACTTCGTCCCACCTCAGGAAGCTTTGAGTCAAGGTTTTATTAAACCCTGGAGCTTATTAAGACCACCACGGGGACCAAAACCTCATTGATAGAATTAACCTCAAGGATTGGGACACATTAATGACATTCAGATTAGTAAAACTGACAGACAACATACACGATATTGATATGGCTAGTGCAAGCTGAAAATTCAAAATACACCAAACTGCCAAATATTTAGACAGTCTGTTAGCAAAATATCTAATGAGCCAGTGGATGAATTGTAGTGAAAATCTCAAAGTAGTCATTGAAAGAACGCTGACAAAAAATGGTGATAACTCAGCAAATTTTACAGACATTATACTAAAATTTTATGTGATAATAGCTGAGACCAATCAGTTTCACCAGTTACTGTGAGTAAATCCATGGAGGTGGGGGGAGTTTTACCTCCATAACCAAACCAAATTACTTTGATCCTTTTAGCATTTAAACACAGATTCAAATCAATAAACGAATGCTGTATCCCAGCAAAGCTGTCTGAGGGAGACTTTGCTACTTTGTCTGCAGTAGAGCTGGTGGAATACAGGATAGCATCGTCAGCATATAGGTGGACAGAAGCTTTATTTATAAATTTTGTAAAAAAGTGTCGGACCGAGAATTGAACCCTGAGGTACACCACATGAAACAGAGACTGTGAAAGAGTCCATTTCTACTTGTTGTGATCTATTTTGACAGGTACTTTGAGAACAATGAAAAAGCCTGACCAGCAATTCAAATACTGTACTACCCAATCTTTGTAAGAGTGTATCGTGTTTTCACAGTTAGGTCAATAAATATAGCTACACAATGCTGGTCAGAATCTAATACAGATGTCATTCAGAACCTTTAAAACAGCTGTAGCACAGCCAGAGTGGAAGCCAGATTGGGCATTGGGTAGAAAGTTATGGTCTTTCTGATAATTGGTCAGCTGCTTATTTATAAATTTTTCAAACACATGGCAGGATAGATAAGGGTTTATTGTTATTTATGACAGCTTGATCACTAGGGCTTGGCAAGAATTTGGCGATACGATACATATCATAACAGAGGGGTCACGATGCGATATATCCCGATATATTGGGATTCTGTAAGCAAGGCAATATATTGCGATATATTGCGATTTTTTTGTCCAAAAATTCTATTAAATAAAAACCTCTTACTGAAAAAAAAAAGAAAAGCTAATGTTTACTTACAATGCTAATGCTACCCTTACTCTCTGGCGCTCAAGAGGTAGAGGAGCCAAATGGCTGGCTCACTGCTGCCAACTAGTGGTCAGAGGCTGAACTACAACATAAAAATGAACGGTTGGCAAGAAGGTTGACATTTTAAACCTTAATTAAAAATCGATACAGGGCTTTAGAATATCGATACAGTATCGGGAAATGAAATATCGCGGTATTTCAGTGTATCGATATTTTCTTACACCCCAATTGATCACCATTTTTAACTGCTAATCTGTTAAATAAGAACGTTAGCTCTGCTAATGCTAAACAAATAAACATATTACAAAATAGTGGAAGCTAACGCTAACGGCTAAGATGACAGTAACTCAACCTGCTGTTAGTTTTCTATCAGTTTAATTATTGTTCCCTGTTTAATTAATTCCCCAAATAAATAAACAAATAAAATATAAATAAATAAATAATGATAATAAAAAGAGTCTGGAGGTCACATTTAAATTTACAATATGGACGTCCACACAGTATAACCAGATCTGAGTAAAAATCTGAATTGAGCATAATTAAGACCAGCAGTGTAACTTTTGTATTTTCCGGTGAATCTCCTAAAACTGATCTCTTTTTYCTCTTGACGACTGAAATGTCACCAAAATTTGTCTCAGATTCCCAAACAAAAATACTGCGAGTAATAAAAATGTAAATTTATGAACAAGCAAACAATTTCCTGTTAAAAACCAACTCTGAGTCTGAGTCAGCACATTTCCCCGCAATTATTTAAATTAGAGGCTTCAGTTAAAAAAAAAGTTTTATCCATTTTGGCTTCGAAACACAAATGAGTGAATTAAAATTTTTGGAAAGTTAAAAACTTTTTTTTATTTACAATAAATTGTTCATTATTTAAAAAACGTTGAATCGGGTGAAAACTCTGCCTGTCACCATATAAATGAGCCGATCGTTGATAAAACCACATTTTACCATAAATGATCCGCGACCAGTTAGTGGAATAAAACTGAGAAGTGAAATCATGTAAATTTAACCGACTCCAGTGTTTAGTGGGAAGGTGCTGGCGCAGCGAATCCCACCAAAGACGACTGGATTTGGTGCCAATTACCGGTAAAACCTGACACCACGCTCAGGTGCTGCGAGCCACCAGAACACGAGAAGAAGCAGAATTTAACTGAAGACTTGTTGAGAAAAACTCGCCACATGTTTGACGTTTATGACAAATATTCCTGCCCTGTGAGAGAGGATTGGAGGGGGGCTGCCCACCCCCCCAATTATGTCCGACGGCTTTCATCGAAGCACTCAACAGGTTCCACAAAAAAGTGGATTTGAGGAACGAGCATGGCGACAGAGTCCAGGATGTTTAGCGGTTAAGGCCGTGTTGAGAAATGGTTTTAAGTGTGTATTTATTTCTGCAGTGAGTAATGCTCCCAGCTTTGATTCGCCTCTTTAATTGAAGCCAAACGTCGCTGCGCAGAAAACACCAMGTACGTCCAAATGTTTGCATCTGTGTGATTACAGCGGCTCGGGTCCGAGCTGCTGAAAGCCTCCACGTCTCGGTAATTGGCTGTTGTTCAGAGAGTAAACACTATCTGAGGAGTGTTGAGCTCCGTGAGTGTTTTCTTTGTGTGTGTGTGTGTGTGTGTGTGTGTGTGTTAACGTGCTGAGTGGGTGTGCTGACCGATGATGGTTGGAGTGATTTTAAACCGACTCTCACTCACACAGCTGTGTTACTCATACTCATTTTTTTACCTTTGTTTTGTTTTGGTTACTCTGCAGCAGAATATTTAGCAGACTGACCATGACAGCAACATGTTATTATTTAGTTTTAAACATTAACTCTTTGACTGCCTGTGCTGCCGGGGGTCAGTCCTATGTTCCCTAGTACCTACGTTCCTTGTTACATATGTTCCCTGGTACCCATGTTCCTTGTTACATATGTTCCCTGGTACCTATGTTCCTTGTTACATATGTTCCCTAGTACCCATGTTCCTTGTTACATATATTCCCTGGTACCTATGTTCCTTGTTACATATGTTCCCTGGTACCCATGTTCCTTGTTACATATGTTCCCTGGTACCCATGTTCCTTGTTACAT
>NW_013952738.1:65161-66459 GCF_001266775.1 Austrofundulus limnaeus
GTTCCTTGTTACATATGTTCCCTGGTACCTACGTTCCTTGTTACATATGTTCCCTGGTACCTACGTTCCTTGTTACATATGTTCCCTGGTACCTACGTTCCTTGTTACATATGTTCCCTGGTACCTACGTTCCTTGTTACATATGTTCCCTGGTACCTATGTTCCTTGTTACATATGTTCCCTGGTACCTATGTTCCTTGTTACATATGTTCCTTGGTACCTATATTCCCCAGGTCCTATGTTGCCCGTTACTTAAGTTCCCTGGTAATTTTGTTCCTTGTTAAGCATGTTCCCTGTTATCTAGGTTCCCCAGTAGTTATGTTCCCCTGTATGAATATTCATTGTTAGGGATGTTCCCTATGTTCTTGAGTATCTATGCACTCCATTACATTAGTTGCCCCTTATCTTAGTTCTGTTACCTACATTCCTGGTATCTATGTTCCTTGTTACTAATATTCTCTGGTTCCTGTGTTTGTTGATATGTACGTTCCCCAGTTCTTATGTTCGTTGATATGTATGTTCCCCGTTACCCAAGTTCCCTGTTATTCATGTTCCCAGGTACTTATGTTCCTTGATATCATCTTTAATCTTATTTAACTCTGTGGTTTTCTTCGGGTCAAATAAAAGTTCAAATGAAAAAAGAGTCACACTAAAAATTAAAAACATGAATTCTTTTAGGCAAAACAAAACAAAACAAGTGAACAAGTGTTCTGAAACTGACGATTGTTCAGCTGGGTCAAGATACTACAGGAATGCAAAACTTTAGGTTTGATAAAAAGGTCAACGAGAACATTTTTATTCTCCTGGTGTTCTGTTTGTCTGGAACATCTGCTGAGAGGAAAACAAACTTTCAAAATAAGAGCCCTCCAAACATTTTGGTCGTATTAATCCTGGTTCTGCTCACCCAGGAGTCTCTGATACAAAAACCTTCTTGTGGATTCTTTAAAGGAGCGTTTGTCACTCTGCCTCGACCTCTGACCATCTTTATTCATAGTTTTAAAAACACATTTAAAAACACAAAGTCCAGACGTTCGTCCCGGTTCTGATCGGACTGAAGTGTGCGTTTCCCCTCGAGGTCAGAGTCCTGTTTTAGAAATGAGCTCCCGCTGCAGCGGGCGGGCAGCCGCCGGGCCTCCATCTGCGTCCTGCAGCTCCGGGTCTCGTCACCTGACACCATCTGCACGCTAAGAGGGCCGTGAGAGGCTCTTTGGGCCGAGTGGCACACACACACACGCACACACGCACACACACACACACACACACACACACACACACACACACACACACACACACACACA
>NW_013952738.1:68729-71397 GCF_001266775.1 Austrofundulus limnaeus
CACACACACACACACACACACACACACACACACACACACACACACCTAGTCCACCTGTGAGCTTCATTCAGGTCGGAGCCGACGGCGGCTCGGCCCGTCAGAGGCGTAAAAACGGTTTGGTTCAGGTGGATTAGCTGCTGCGGCGCTCGGCTCAGGCTTCCTCCTTCAGCTGAGAACTGAGGGGAAAGGATATTTTACTAACACAGACACAGACAGAAACACTTTATGTGTCAAGCTACGCTCCAAGCTTCTCGCTCCAAGAAGGGATCATCTTTTTGTTTTTCCTTCTGGTGTCTGGGTTCTGTTCCCCTGACCTGGTCTTTGGACAGAGGAGGATCACATGGGGGGGTTCAGGGGGATTCCTGGATCCAGGAGGAGACTGAGACCTGATTGTTGTGTAAAACCAGCTGTAGTGTCTTCACACAGGTCAGGACAGAGACGACCCGAGCTTAATCATAATAACTGGACCTAAAGAGACAAACACCGGTCACAAGTGGACATAAAGGACACATAAGTGGACACAAAGGAAACAAAATTGGATATAAAAAGACATAAAAGACATAAGTAGAYGGAGACAAAGAAGGTCAGAAAAGTGGACATAGAAAAAAAAAGATGCATAAGTGAACAAGAAGAGACAAAAATGACTTGACTGGACAGAAAGAACACAAAAGTAGACAAGAAGGACACAAAAGTGGCCGTAAAGAGACATAAAGGACACATAAGTGGACAAAGAGACAAAGCAGGATAAATAAGTGGACACAGAGAGACAAAAAAGGACACATTATCAAACCAGAACAGACAAAAATCATTTATAAGTGGACATAAAGGACACATAGGTGGACAAAAGAGGGAAAAAGGACACAAGAATGGACATAAAGGAAACAAAAGTGGACATAGACAAAAAAGAGGAAGCGTAAGTGGACAAGTATAAACAAAAAGGACACAAAGGTGAACAAAAAGGACAAAAAGGTGGCCATAAAGAGACAAAACAGGATAAATAAGTGGACATAAAGAGACAAAGAAGGACACATTATTGAACAAGAAGAGACAAAAAAACATTTATAAGTGGACATAAAGGACACAAAAGCATCCATAAAGAGACAGAATTATAAGTTATAGAAGGATCTGTAGAAATAAATAAAGTAAAATAAACTTTAAAAGTCCGTATCAGACGTGTCAGCATGTCTCTGATGGAGCTGAAACTTTTGGACGTTTCTCTGTTTTTAATAAAAAATGTCAGTTTTTGAAGACGTTCCAACGTCTGACTTGTTATAATTCCAGCACAGATTTAAGAACAGGAGCTGTTCTGGGAAGCAGAACCGGGTCGGTTCTTGGGGGAGACATGTGGTTGGAATGGTGAGACTCTGGGCCGAGGCGTTAATCCTCCCGGGCTCAGGAGAAGGTGTCGGCGCAGAGAGGGAATCTGTCAGCACCTTTTATCCCGTCTCCTCCCTGGGATTAGCAGTATTCCCACATTCCTCAGATTAGAGAGGCAGGTAGAGAGCAAAGACCGGGCTGTGGTCCGCCGGGCCGAGGCGCTGATAGGCGTATCTCCCTCCCCTCATGTGTTCCAGACTAAACCCATTTGTTCCTCATCTGTTCCCCTGATCTGGACCTGACAGTCGGAGCTGATCCCTGGAAAACCAGCGGCGGAAGGGAGTCCACGTGTTGGAGCTCCATCCAGGTCCAGATACTCTGCCTCTGACAGGATTACTGATTATCTGGACTTCTTTTAAAGAAAATAAACAGAACTTCAGGAGAGAAACCAGCTGGTTTTAGGACCAACAGAACTAAACTGAGACGATGACTCAGGATTTTACATGGTGGAAAAGAAAATCTGTTTTATAAAGTTCTCCAAACATTAAACCTTGTTTATGGTTTCTGTGCTTGTTTGACTTGTATCGATAAAGTTTCACAAAAACACTCAGATTTTGCAAAACTGCTGCAATATTATGTGTCCTTAGAGATGTCTTCTGGACATATTCTACTGGGAGGAGACCCCAGAGAAGACCCAGGAGAGACCATGTCTCTCAGTGGTCTGAGAACTCCTTGGAGTTCTCCTAAAAGATCTGGAAGAGGTGACTGAGGAAAGAGAGGTCTGGACCTCCTGATCAAGCTGCTGTCCCCAAGACCTGCCTCTGGAACAAGATGATGGATGGATGGATGGATGGTTGTTGGATGGATAGTTGATGGACAGTTGTTGGACGGATGTTTGGATGGATGGTTGAATGGATGTTTGTTGGATGGATGGACGAATGGATGGTTGATGGATGGATGGATGTTTGTTGGATGGATGGTTGGATGGATGGATGAATGGATGGTTGTTGGATGGATGTTTGATGGATGGATGGATGGATGGTTGGATGGATGTTTGTTGGATGGATGGACGGATGGATGGATGGATGTTTGTTGGATGGATGGTTGATGGATGGATGGTTGTTGGTTGGATGGATGAATAGATGGACGAATGGTTGTAGGATGGATGATGGATGGATGGTTGGTTGGTTGGATGGATGAATGGATGGATGGTTGTTGGTTGGATGGATGAATGGATGGATGTTGGTTGGTTGGATGGATGAATGGATGGATGAATGGTTGTTGGATGGATGGATGGTTGTTGGGTGGATGGATGAATGGATGGATGTTGGTTGGTTGGATGGATGAATGG
>NW_013952738.1:72416-77324 GCF_001266775.1 Austrofundulus limnaeus
CACACACACACACACACACACACACACACACACACACACACACACACACACACACACACACACACACACACACACACACACACACAGATAAATAAATTGAAGCGATAAATTCACAGGGCCGGTCTTCTGCTCCTGGGTCCGGGTGATGCTGTGGACCTGGTACCTGAGCTGCAGCAGGTTTTATGTTCCTCCGCACTGAGAGGCATAAAATGATTTCATCAGGATCTCTGGAAAGGTTCTGGTTCTCCTGGTACCTGGATTTAATTGCTTTTAATAACGCTCTCATTAAAACTTTTATGTTCGCATTAAAGCAGCAAAGATTGAAAGGTTTCAGCGTTTCGTTCCTGCGGGCCGTAAAACCCGAACCCCCCCGCAGTTTTTATTACAAAATACAGAAGAGAAGGAAATAAAGTTCATCTGAGAGCAAAACAAACAGAGGCTGCATTAAGAAACGTGTTCAGCTGAGATTTATTTAGGATTCAAATGTCAAATTAAATAATTTAATGACTGATTTGATTTTAATGAACAGACTTAAAGGGACAGTTCAACCATTTAGCTGTTTTCTACAAAAACTGTTCAAGTTCAAACAACAGATGCACAATCCGTTTAAATGCAAGCTAAAATTTAAAAACAGTAGTTAACGTTAGCAGAAAAGAAGCTAACGACCAAAATGAGTGAAAGAGTAGCAGAAAATGGCGTTGGACAGTAATAAAGGGCTAAAACCTGGTAGTCACAGGCTAAGACTAGCAATGCAATAAATAAAAGATAAAATTAGCACAGTAGCTAAAAGCTAACCAGCAAAAAAAAAGCAATACAACAGGTAAAAGCTATAAATAAAACAGTCATCAAATCAGCAAAACCCTAAGACCTAAAAAAGCTAAAGTTTACCTTAGAAAAACCTTGAACATCAATAAAACTTTAGCTAAAAGCAAAATAAAATATAGTAAAACATAGTTTGCAAACATTAAAGCTAAAAGCTAAAACCAGCAAAACTGTAGCTGAAATCAGCAAATATGTAGATAAACGCTAAAATAAGCAAACCTAAAGTCTACAAAACCTGTAGCTAAAAGCTAAAAACAAAACTATAGCTAAAACTTTAAATAAACAAAATTGCAGCTAAAATCTGCAAAACAGTAGCTACAGGCTAAGAATGGCAATACAATAAATAAAATATAAAATTTCCACAGTTGCTAAAAGCTAACCAGCAAAAAAAAAAAAAAAACAGGTAAACGCTAAAAAATAAAACGGTCATCAAATCAGCAAAATCCTAAGAGTGAAAAAGCTAAAGTTTACCTAAACCCTCAACCTTACAAAAACCTAAAAATCAATAAAAACATAGCTAAAAACAAAATAAAACATAGTAACATACAGTTGACAAACATTGAAGCTAAAAGCTAAAATCAGATAAACTGCAGCTAAAATCATCAAAACAGTAGCTGAAATCAGCAAATATGTAGACAAACGCTAAAATAAGCAAGCTAAAAGCTAAAAAATAAAACTATAGCTAAAACTTTAAATAAACAAAATGCAGCTAAAATATGCAAAACGGTAGCTACAGGCTAAGACTAGCAATGCAATAAACAAATATAAAATTACCACAGTAGCTAAAAGCTAACCAGCAAAAAACAGCAATACAACAGGTAAAAGCTATAAATAAAGCTGTCATCAAATCAGCAAAATCCTAACTAAGAGCTAAAAAGCTAAAGTTTACCTAAACCCTCAACCTTAAAAAATCCTGAAAATCAACAAAACCATAACTAAAAGCTAATAATTAGCAAAATAGTTTACAAACATTGTAGCCTAAAGCTAAAATCAGAAAAACTGCAGCTAAAATCAGCAAAACAGAAGCTGAAATCAGCAAATACGTAGAAAAAAGCTAAAATAAGCAATATCTGAAGTCTACAAAACCTGCAGCTAAAAGCTAAAAACAACAAAACTATAGCTATAAGCAATATCTGAAGTCTACAAAACCTGCAGCTAAAAGCTAAAAACAACAAAACTATAGCTAAAACTTTAAACAAAATTACAGCTAAAATCAAACTTCAGTGAGCACGTTATTTTAGCTCATAAACCTAAAAATATGAAAAACCTAAAGTATACAAGAACCATAGCTAAAAGCTAAAAGTAGCTGAACTATTTATTTTGTGACACACTGATGTTCTGACCAACAAAACCAGATTTTTTACAGATTTAAGGGAACAGAAGTGATTGAGACTGCGGTCCCTGATGCTTTGTTGACTCTCGTGTTGTTTTGTTTTGATGGTTCTTGGATCTCCTGTTTTGTTCTGGTTCGTTTTGCTCGAGGCACACGAGGGTTAAATGGCAGCTACGCTTCCTTCAGATGAAGTATGTGTTGGCCCGGTTCGGCCCACGAGCTGTCACACTTCCTGTCAGAATGCAATAAGCACCGGTCTCWCCGGAGTGTTTTAGTGGCACGTCGGCTCAATCTTTGTCCGAAGGCTAACATCAATTCTGGGTCCAGATCCAGTCCAGAACTAAGTTAAAATCTCATCAAAGACAATAAAAAGTTTTATGTTCCTCCTAATGTGATACACGGAGCTGGAGAGGCAAACGGCGCCCGGGGGAGGCTCAGGTTTCCTTCACAAACCTGCCTCCATCTTTCTGCTCTTCTCTAATGACCCTGCTGCTAGCTGGCACATTTTGTTAGCTAGCATAGCGTTGCTAATTCTTGGCATCTGGGCCAAGTGGAACATAGCACCACTGTCTGTCAGCTTATATAAAGTGACACAGATGTTTAACGTCCCCTAATCTATGACACAATGTCAAAAAATGTTATTTTTACTCAAGAAAACCTACGCCATTTTGGTTGTTAGCATATGCTAATTAGCACGCTCAAATTAGGCAGTTAGGTTATTGTATTACTAAAACATCTGTTTGTCAAGTRACGTCTGACAAACCCAGTAATATGTTTAGCTACCTTGGCTAATTTCTGGCTTCTAGTCAGCGTTTTACAAAGTTTAGYCTCTAGCAAACTTTTTGCTACTTTTAGCATCCTGCTAAACTTTTGCTATTTTTAGCGAGCTTGGCCAATTTCTGGCTTCTAGCCAGCCTTTTTGTAGATTTAGCCTCTTGTGAGCTTTTTGCTACTTTTAGCTTCTAGCTAAACTTCTGTTATTTTTAGCTAGCTTGGCTAATTTCACGTCTTGACAGCCTTTTGTTACTTTTAGCTTCTAGCTAAACTTCTGCTATTTTTAGCTAGCTTGGCCAATTTCTGGCTTCTAGCCAGCCTTTTTGTAGATTTAGCTTTTTGTGAGCTTTTTGTTACTTTTAGCTTCTAGCTAAACTTCTGCTATTTTTAGCTAGCTTGGCTAATTTCACGTCTTGACAGCCTTTTGTTACTTTTAGCTTCTAGCTAAACTTCTGCTATTTTTAGCTAGCTTGGCCAATTTCTGGCTTCTAGCCAGCCTTTTTGTAGATTTAGCTTTTTGTGAGCTTTTTGTTACTTTTAGCTTCTAGCTAAACTTCTGCTATTTTTAGCTAGCTTGGCTAATTTCACGTCTCTTGACAACTTTTTGTTACTTTTAGCTGTTAGCCAGCCTTCTCTTAAGTTCAGCCTCTTGCCAGATTTTTACTACTTTTAGTCTATTACTTAACTTTTGATATCCTAGCTTTTAACCAGCCTTTTTTTATAAGTTTAGTCTCTTGCAAACGTTTTGTTACATTTAGCCTCTAGCTAAACCTTAGCTATTTTTAGCTAGCTTAACTAATTTCTAGTCTCTAGACAGTTTTTTGTAATTTTTAGATGTTAGCCAGACTTTTCCTAAGTTTAGCTTATAGCAAGCATTTTGCTACTTTTAGCCACTTGCTAATATTAGCTGACTTGGCTAATTTCTAGTGTCTAGACAGCTTTTTGTTACATTTAACTGACAGCTGCCTTCTCTTAAATTTAGCCTCTAGCCAACTATTTGCTTAGCTTAGCTTATTCCTAGCTTTCAGCCAGTTATTTGGTTTTTTTAGCTTCTAGCCACCCTTTCCTTTTCATTTTGCTAACAGACAAACAGCCTTTAAGGCGGGCTATAATCAGCTGTTAGGCTCAGTTTTCCAACAATAAACAACAAATCCATTCAGTGGTTCCAACCAAACATTAGCACCAAACGTTTAGCTTCTCAAGAAGAGCGATCTGCTTCAGCAGGAAGACAACGAGGCCGTAACTCTTCCTCCCTGAAAGGATGGTTATTATGACAGCAGGCCCATTAGCTAAATGGAGGACCGGCGTTTGGATCGAGTGGCTCTGCTTCGATAAATCTGCACGGACCACCTTGACCTGCAGACACTTCTTCAGAAGTCCWCCCAAGATATCCCTCCCTGGATGCCCCGGGACCCCCAGGGTCAGGTCGCTGTAAATCTCTCACTGATCAGGGCCGAGTGACACCTGCCCCCCCCCCCCCCCCACCTCATCAGCTTCAACACCTTCAGCTGATATGAAAACGTCAAGGACTCTTATCGTGGCCGAAAACTGTTTCTCAGAGCAGCTGGAGTCCAGGAAGAGACGGGCGTCGTGCTGCTGCTTCCTTTCGGGTTAACCGTGGCTAATATTAACCGTGGCTAATAGCCGTGTTAGCTAACGGGTCACATGTGAGGCGGTTGCTGAATGACTTCCCCTCCGTGCTGAAAACCAGATGAGGGCCGTTACCAGAACACGGGACATAAATTAGGCCTCCTCCGGTGGAGAAGTGTCGGGTGAAAATAACAGCCTTAAATCAAACGCTCCGCTGCTCTTCACCCACCTCTGAGCTAAAACCTCAAACCCCTCACATAACGGCGGTGAGATTCAAACCAAACATGAGCTGAAAGTAAAACAGACCGAAGATCTGATGGAGTTTTAAAGAGAAAAACAAACATTTCCTGRTACTTTAACTGACTTTAACTGAATCAGAGACGCTTTTC
>NW_013952738.1:77897-81002 GCF_001266775.1 Austrofundulus limnaeus
TTTAGCTTCTAGCTGGCCTTTTGCTACTTTTAGCTTCCAGTTAGCTTGTTGTTAGTTTTGGCTTCTAACCCTTTTATATTTTTAGCTAGCATGGCTACTTTCTAGCTTCTAGACAGCTTTTGCTTAAGTTTAGCTTCTAGCTAATCTTTTGCTACTTGTAGATTTCAGCAAGCCCTTTGCTATTTTCAGCTTCTAGTTAGCTTGTTGTTAGTTTTGGCTTCTAACCCTTTTATATTTTTAGCTAGCATGGCTACTTTCTAGCTTCTAGACAGCTTTTGCTTAAGTTTAGCTTCTAGCTAATCTTTTGCTACTTGTAGATTTCAGCAAGCCCTTTGCTATTTTCAGCTTCTAGTTAGCTTGTTGTAACATTTTGCCTCTAACCCTTTGATATTTTTTAGCTAGCTTGACCACTTTCCACTTTCTAAACAGCTATGCCTTAAGTTTAGCTTCTAGTCAGCTTTTTGCTACTTTTGGCCTTTAACTAACACTTTCATTTTTTTAGCTTTTCCATATGTTTAGCTTCTAGCTAACCTTTTTGCTATTTTCAGCTTCCAGCCAGCTTTTTGCTGTTTTTGGTTTCTAACTAACCCATTAATATTTTTAGCTAGTATGGCTACTTTCTAGCTTCTAGCCAGAATTTCGCAGCTTTTAGCTTTAAGCTAGCCTTGTATCACTTTTAGCTAGCTGTGTCAGACTGGGTTCAACAACCGCAGCTGAATTTGGTGTCGATTTAAAGGATTTTCAGAAGGAACTCGAGGCAGCCGAGTGCTGATTGTGTTAGCAGCATGAAGACTGTCGGGGTTACAGACATGTTTCACACCTGTTACTCATTTTATCATCGACTCAAACATCAGCTTTGATTTTTCACAAACCATCGGTTTTTCAGTTATTTTATGAATTTCAATTTAAAAATTTAACTCAGATTTTATGACGAAGTTCTGATGAAAACATAAAATAAACACAGAGTAAATAATCCATCCGCGCTGCGCTCTTTTAAAATGACCACACGAGGGGGTCCGCCCTGCCCCTCCACGCCTCATCGACCTCCAGCGTTTCATCGGTATCGGCTGTTGCGGGCATCAGCCGAAGTCCCGCCGAGTGTCGCCGCCCGACGTATCGAGCCGTTTGAGCTCTCCCTCTGATCTGCGTGTTCGTATCGACGACCCGAGGAGCGGAACCGGAGGAGCAGGAGACGTGGTGATAAGGTCAGGAGGACCAGAACTGGACCATCAAAGCCCGATAACAGTTATCTCCCTTCAGCTTCTCAGAAAAATCACGTTTTAATCAACTAAAACAAACATCAGATTCTGAAGCTGCTCAGCTGGACTTAAATTCAGTCCAAATGTATTTTTTATATATTTCAGCTCCTGTAGAACAAAGACTGTTTGACTTCGTGGAAAAAGGAAAATCTGAAAAATCTTGGAGGATCCTGACGTAAGCTGGACCCAGACAATAGTCTGATCCCCGCTGGAACACAAAGCCCATTCACTCAGCTGCTTTATCTGCACAAACAGGACCGAGGGTCAGAATAAAACAACATGTGAACCATTTCTGAGGCTCCGGTAACAAAAAACTGCAGCTTCAGGTCTGAAATGAAAACTAGAACTGCAGCTGGAGCGGCGGCACCACCGCAACGTAGGAGGCTGATTAAACCAATGTTACCGCTTTTATTTTGAAGGGTTGCTTCGTGTCGAACAAAAAAAAGACAACTTTCGTTTTGTTGTGAAACTTCTGGGACGTTAACTTCATTGTTTTTCAGACAAGGAAGGTGAGTTAATTTACAGAGAACTGGAGGGAAAAGGAGGGAAAACCCGGTTAGCAGGAATGCTAACATTAAAGGAAACAGAAACGAAGGTAGACACAGAGGCGACACGCTAGGAGGTAAAACAATTCATGTTTACGTGATAGAAGGAAATGCAGTCAGGTTTCAGCTAGGGGTGTAAGAAAATATCGATACACTGAAATATCGCGATATTTCATTTCCAGATACTGTATCGATATTCTAAAGCCCTGTATCGATTTTTAATTAAGGTTTAAAATGTCAACYTTCYTGCCAGCCRTTCATTTTTATGTTGTAGTTCAGCCTCTGACCACTMGTTGGCAGCAGTGAGCCAGACATTTGGCTCCTCTACCTCTTGAGCTCCAGAGAGTAAGAGTAGCATTAGCATTGTAAGTAAACATTAGCTTTTCTTTTTTTTTCAGTAAGAGGTTTTTATTTAATAGAATTTTTGAACAAAAAAATCGCAATATATCACCTTGTTTACAGTATCGCAATATATCTGGATATATCGTATCGTGACCCCTCTGTTATGATATGTATCGTATCGCCAAATTCTTGCCAATACACAACGCTAGTTTCAGCACAAAAAAGATAAAAAGAATAAATCTCAAATTAAAACGTATTTGTAACAATCGGTGCAGATTAATCATTAACAAGATGGCAGCAGAATTTAAAGTGTTCCAGTCATCTGTTGAAAATTTCTGTACTTTTTCATATCGTAAAATACAATATATCGCAGTAAAAAAATTTTTTTTACAATGTTGTGCAGCTCTAAATTAAACCTACTTAAACAAAAAAAAAATAATAATAAAATAATAACAATAATAAAACAATAATAAAGACTATTTATGATAGAAGTTTAAAACCAGACATCAGTTCTTTATATTTTCTTACTAAGCAGTCAGAATATGTGTTAAAACAAGTTTTTTTTTGTATTTCTTCGGACTTCGGCTTCTTTTTAAGGAGGAGAAACAGTCTTTTTATGGGGTTGATTATGATTAGCTTTTGGAGTTAAAATAGGCGCCACAGCTAATCAGCATTAGCCACAGAAAAAAGGCTGAAGCTCACATCGATGCTGAAGATGTGGAGCTAAAATTAGGTGTGGTAGTAGCTGAGAGTCATGGTCAGCTCAGCCTCTGAGGGCGACCTGCTGACATGTGGGAGGAAATGTTATTCAGCTAAACTTGATGTCAGATTGGAGAATAATAAAAGCTCAGCAGAGAGCCAAAAAGTCCAACAAAAGATTTGACTAAACTTTTAGGAAGTCCGATAAACCAAAGATTAGAAAATAAAATATTTGTAAATATTCAAAGTTTATTATTATT
>NW_013952738.1:81898-88377 GCF_001266775.1 Austrofundulus limnaeus
CGGGGGTGGGGTGGGGGGGTGTCGGCGGCCATATTGAGCAGCGTCTAAAGCTTGAATGAGACGGGGTCAGCGGGTCGAGACCAGGAGACAGAATGAGACAAAAACCTCCATGTTGGTTTTTTCCACTTAAAGACATCGACTCCACGACGCCGTCAGTCAGACTTCCTGCTGAAAATCCTCATTTGTGTCAATCATCTTTGGGTTTTTCTAAACCAAAATAAAACTTTTACATAAAAACKTCTCTAAAAGGTTGTTAGAGAGAATCTGTTGTGAGCAAACAAACAGCTAAAGATCCTAAACCAGAACAAACGAGCCGGACATCAACCGTTCAATCTGAGATACAGAAGGTCTGTGTCCGGCTGGGACGGACTTCCTGTTGTCTTATCTCAGAGACGGAGCCTGATAAACACCTGATGTTTGGTTTTTACACTGAATCAATGTTTTTTTTTTTTGTGACGCTGTTTATCAGTCCTTATTCTGAACACGGCAGGACTTCCTGTTCTGTTTATAAAGATCTTCCCTCAAAAAAGGTGATTTTCTTCAAAGACAAGATAAAAATTATGATTTAATTTGATTCATTCTCTTTTACCACTCGTCTACAGCTGTGAGAAGGTTCTGTAAACTCATGTCAGATTAGTTTGAGCCTTTTAACAATTAATCAATCATTTTAAAAAGGAAATGAGCACACAGGTTTGAACTTATCGTGTGCTCACATTCACCAACATTTAATAAATGAAGATTGCTGAAGGTACTTTTACAGGTTCTAACTGGCAGCGTCATCATCAGTTAAAACGCTTTGTGACTCAGATGTCACCACCAAACCGTCCCCCTCAGGTGAAACAAAACTGGTTCAAGAACGGCTCAAGAACCACCAACCACTGCTGGAGCAGCAGAGTCCAACATGGAAGAAGCTCCGCCTCCAGGAGCCACACTTTCAAAATGAAACATGCAGCTAATTAACCAAACGATCTTAGCACCACTAACACCAAACAGATAAATAATTAGAAGAAGCTAATGCTAACTGCTAAACATAAAAAATATAGTAAGCTAAAGCTAACTGCTAAACATAAATAATTAGAGGAGGCTAACGCCAACTGCTAAACAGATAAATAATTGGAAGATGCTAATGCTAACTGCTAAACAAAAAAATATAGCAAGCTAAYGCTAACTGCTAAACATGAAAAAATATAGTAAGCTAATGCTAACTAATAAACAGAAAAACTTAAGAGGAAGCTAAAGCTAACTGCTAAACATAAAACATGATAGTAAGCTAATGCTAACTACTAAACAGATGCTAACTGCTAAATGGATAAATAATTAGAGGAAGCTAACGCTAACTGCTAAAGATAAAAAAATGATAGTAATTTATTGCTTACTATTAAAAAGATAAATAATTAGAGGGTGCTAACGCTAACTGTAAAACAAATAATTAGAGTAAGCTAACATTAAGCTATCGCTAACGTCTAAACATGAAAAAATGATAGAAACTAATGCTTGCCGCTAAACAGATAAATAATTAGAGGGAGCTAATGCTAACTGTTAAACAAATAATATAGTAAGATAATGCTAACTAATAAACAGATAAAAAACTTAGAGGAAGCTAAAGCTAACTGCTAAACATAAAACATGATAGTAAGCTAATGCTAACTACTAAACAGATAAAAAACTTAGAGGAAGCTAATGCTAACTGCTAAACAAAAAATATAGCAAGCTAACGCTACCTGCTAAACATAAAATATTTAGTACGCTAATGCTAACTGCTAAACATAAAAAATATAGTAAGCTAATGCTAACTAATAAACAGAAAAAACTTAAGAGGAAGCTAAAGCTAATTGCTAAACATTAAACATGATAGTAAGCTAATGCTAACTATTAAACAGATAAAAAACTTAGAGGAATCTAATGCTAACTGCTAAATGGATAAATAATTAGAGGGTGCTAACGCTAACAGTTAAACAAATAAATATAGTAAGATAATGCTAACTAATAAACAGATAAAAAACTTAGAGGAATCTAACGCTAACTGCTAAAGATAAAAAAGATAGTAAGTTATTGCTTACTATTAAAAACATAAATAATTACAGGGTGCTAACGCTAACTGTTAAACAAATAATTAGAGTAAGCTAACATTAAGCTATCGCTAACGTCTAAACATGAAAAAATGATAGTAAGCTAACGCTAACTGCTAAACAGATAAATAATTAGAGGGAGCTAATGCTAACTGTTAAACAAATAAATATAGTAAGATAATGCTAACTAATAAACAGATAAAAATCTTAGAGGAAGCTAATGCTACCTACTAAAAAGAAATAATTAGAGGGTGCTAACACTAACTGTTAAACAAATAATTAAAGTAAGCTAACATTAAGCTAACGCTAACTACTAAACATGAAAAAATGATAGTAATCTAATGCTAACAACTAAACAGATAAATWATTAAAGGGAGCTAATGCTAACTGTTAAATAAATAATTAGAGTAAGCTAATGCTAAGCTAACACTAGCTACTAAACATCAGAACTGGTTTCTGATCGGATAAATCAGTTCACCCCAAACCCTCAACTGCATTAGAAATTTGTGGACTTTGAATAAAGACAAGTTTGTGACTAAAAAAAAACAACAACAAAGAAAACTGAACTCTGCTGAACAGGCGATTCGTCAAACATGAACTCTGCAGGAGTTTGTTCTCAGAGAAAAAGCCCGACGTCCAGGAGAGACTCGTTAAGAGACATTAAACCAGATTAAATGTCGACATTTTGAACACCCAGCTTAAAAACAAGCTTCTTTTCTTTGTGCTTTTTTAATTCTAACATCATCTTCCACCAAGTGAAGCTGGTTCACATTAAAACACCTCATCCAGACTTGTTTCTGCGGACGGTAAATAAAATAAACCGCGGTCTGCGAGCTTTCTGACCCGTCAGCTGTTTGAGGTAAAAGAGGATCACATGTTTGGCTCCACATGAGAAGGAGAGCGAAGTGTGAGAGAAGAGGAGCGACTGGTTCTGCTGGTCCACTTCCAGCCGGGCTCCAGGCCCAGGCCGGCCACCGGCAGTAAAGAGAAACAGTTATTTTTTTCTTTTTTACGAGAGTTTTTACAGAGTGTCAAATATCGGGTGTTGATAAGTCGCTGAGCGGCTGCAAACCCAGAAGAACTCCTCGGTTTCAGGTGGAAGTTCTGGCTCCTCTTCGGCCTCCGATCCCATCGGCGTCACAAAAGGTTCCGCTCCTTCACGATAACCCGAAGAGAACGCCGCTGGGCTCTGGACCCGTCCCCCTCCCCCACCTCCTCTTTTTGTGGTCCGGTGTCAGCAGAATTTCCGTGGTTGTTCAGGACGGTGCCTTTCATGTGGAGGCGTTCTCATGGACCCGCTTCAGCAGAGAAGCTGCCAAACTAAAGTTCGCCCGTGGTCCCGGGTCCGGGGTTTATCTCCGCAGAACGCTACTCTTTTTAAACGACGTTAACGCCAGGGGCTAACAGGTGGGACGACCTGAGTCCGGTTCTGTTTGGGCCCTGAAGAACCCGGACATGTTTCTGCAGCGGGAGTGAGATCGGACCAGGCGGCGCTGCTTCACGTCAACACAGAACTTTGTTGATGGACCGAGGTTCTTCTGGTACTTTTCTGTCAGTTCATTTATTTAAACCATCAAATTGATTCAGGGCCTTTTACATCTGATGTTTTACTAGATAAATAAATAAATAAATAAACAAATAAATAAATAAATAAAACATGCCTAAATACTGTGTATTTTTAAAATTACACTAAAAATGATATTAGATTCTGATTATATTAAAGATAAACGATCAACTGATCGGACAATCAATCACAGCGATTGTTTTACAGTCAGGCACATTTAAGGGCAGCACAGTTGTTAAAAATCAACACTTCTCCATTTTGTTTCCTTTCAGAACACCGGTGAGCCCATAACGAAGCTGATATTATGCTAACAATCCAAACAACACGTTTATATTTACAGTTAGCATTTTTCTTTCAGAGATTCGTTTATTAAATTAGATTTGTGACGACTTGTAGCCRTTTGGGTCAAAATTTTGATCTCACTGCGGTTGTGTTTTCAAACGGTCAGCCAGCAGTGGCGGCCATCTTGAATTGGGTCAACTCCAAAACGTTAGCGGTTGTTTGATCGTTACTTTCAGAAAAGTTTCATTAAACTCTAACATGTGGTTCAGAAGGTATTTTGCTAACAGACAAATAAAAAACATTTACCTTCTGGTGACAAGAATGAAAAGAATTTACACTTCCTGCGTAGATTCAGTGTGAATGCTTAACGCTGAAAGATTTTTTTTGTTTAATAGCAAAACTATTAATGTGAGTTAAATCTGATGTTTGCTGAAAGTAGGGGGAAAAAAGAAAACTCCCGAGAAAAATAGCAAAAATGTGTCTGAACAAAGCAGAAATGTAGCTAAAGTTAACGGAAAATAGTAAATATTTGCTAAAACGTAGGTTAAAAAGAAGAAAACAGTTGAAACTACGAGAAAGAGGTTCCAAAATGCAAAAACAGGAACTCACTAACAAAATATATAAAAATAAAACAGCTGAAAAACAGACGAAAAAGGTAAAACAGAAGAGAAAGTTTGCTGAATTAAGCTGTAAGAAGCAGAAAATTATGCAAAATGGTGAATTTAGCTGAAAAAAATCTAAGGGTAGCTAAAAGTAGCTGAAAATTAGCTTAAAAAGCTGAAATTAGCAGAAAAAACCTGAATGAGAGACTTTGCTGAATTAAGTAGAAAAAAGTTGAAGTGACCACCAAAAATGTGAAATAATAATAAAATAAATACAATTATTAATAAAGCTCAATTTAGCAAGAAACAGCTAAAGAGCAGCTGAAAACCAAAAAAAAACTTAAGTTAATAGTAAGATTAAAAAGAAGCATGCAAATTAAGTTGAAAGCAGTAGAAAAGTTGCTGAAAATGTTAAAACAGCTAAAACAAATGGAAGCTAAAGGAAGCTGAAATTAGCAGTAAGTTTTTAAAAAGGCAGAAGAACAAAAGTTAATAAAAAGTTCAGTAAAGATTTTGAAACATTAAGTTTTAAAAATGATGAAGACAACTCTATTCGTTTTCTATGAGAAAAATATGGTAGAAAAAAGCTAAATATCTCAAAAAGCTTAAACTGCAGAAACACCAAAAGTATTAATCTGTATGTCCTGAAGGAGCTGAACGTTTTGATATATAAATAGTTGAAACAGCACAAAAACTGTGGAAAGAGTGACGCGTCAAATAATGAGCAGAAGACAAATAGATCTCAATAATAAGAACGGTGAATTTATTATTTTTATTTTACATCGTGACTTAGTTTTGTTGTTCTATAAAGGTTCTCTGTAGTGAAAAAACAGCTGTAAACTGCTCTTGGATGCACTCTTCATTGGTTGTAAACCTCCTGGTAACCGTGGCAACCATTATGGGTTTTTAATGGAGTCCGGGTGGGGGGGCGGTCCCGTCCCGTAACGTTGGCCCGCGCTCCGGCCTCTGATGTAAATGTGAATGGGATTTATCATGGGAACCTCGCTGCATTCCTCTGGTTTTGTGCGGCCATGAAAAGAAGCGGACCAGAGCCAGCTGAGGGGGAACAGAGCGGCCAAACAGCCGAAGATCGGCTGCGCCGCGGCTACATTCAGAGCAACATATAAATCTTTGCTTTCTCGAAGGCGAACACATGTGCTCTGCAGTTCCAGCCGAGATGGAGGAAAAGGTTCGGCTCTAGTGTGGGAATAACTTAGGACACTGACAATCTTCACCCTGAAGGTCAGACCATGCAATGAGCTCCATCTCAGGCCCTAGAGGCCTCAGTCAGCAGGTTAAAGGTCAAACAAATTCTCTTTAAAAACAACACAGCAGCTCAACTTAGTTTCAAGGAACCACGAGACTTCTGAGATAAAACCAGACCAAACAGCAGATGTTTACCCAGCATGCACTGCAGCAGACAGCTCCGCCCAGCCTCCATAGTGGAGGGCTGATGGTAGGGTTGGGTGACATGAGCAAAAAATAAACACGATTAATCGTTGCATGTTTTTGACTCCAAGTTAGTGTTATCGTTAGCTCCACATTAGCATTAGCTGTAAGTTAGTGTTATTGTTAGTCATTGGCTGTGTCCAAAACGGCAGGACGGGTCCTCCGAAGGTCGAATTCGTCGGCCGAATTGNCCTCTGATCCACCAGCCTGTAGACCCTCTGTAGAACCTCTGATCCACCAGCCTGTAGACCCTCTATAGACCCTCTGATCCACCAGCCTGTAGACCCTCTGTAGAACCTCTGATCCAGCCTGTAGACCCTCTATAGACCCTCTGATCCACCAGCCTGTAGACCCTCTGTAGAAACTCTGATCCACCAGCTGTAGACCCTCTATAGACCCTCTGATCCACCAGCCTGTAGACCCTCTATAGACCCTCTGATCCACCAGCCTGTAGACCCTCTGTAGACCCTCTGATCCACCAGCCTGTAGACCCTCTATAAACCTTCTGATCCA
>NW_013952738.1:89848-98454 GCF_001266775.1 Austrofundulus limnaeus
CTGATCCAGCAGCCTGTAGACCCTCTATAAACCTTCTGATCCAGCAGCCTGTAGACCCTCTATAGACCCTCTGATCCAGCAGCGTGTAGACCCTCTGTAGACCCTCTGCTGCTTGTTTATTTACTTCCTGCTGTGGGTTTTCACTTCCTGCTCTGTTGGCACGTTTAAACTGACGGCTGAGGCCCAAACCCCCTCAGGGACTGACCCGACAGAACCGCCATGTGGCCCCGCCGCGAGCAGAACATGCTTCCTACCCCCCATCAAATAAAAACACAAACTGGACCAGATAAACGAGCAGAACCGGTGAGAGACGGTGGATAAATTGTTGAGTTAAAATAAAGAAACCATGCTGGCCAGAATCCAACACACACACACACACACACACTGAACACACAAACACTGACACACACACACAGGGGTCCGCGGCGGAGCGAGGTGTCAGAACCCGTTAGAGGCCTTCGGCTGGACGCAGCTCCAGAACAAGCTGGACAAAAGCGTCGGCTGTCTGCCCTCATTAAGTGATTCAACATCCCGTGTTCCCGCCGCTCCTTTCATCACCGGCCAACATGGAACGCCGACACGAAGGAGGGCGGGAAGTTGGTGGCTGAGGACCAGAAGCTAAATATGAGCTACGTTAGCCGTGCCCGTTAGCCTTCGGGCAGGTGTAGGACAGGTGGGTTTCGGGGAGAAGCTAACCGAGGTTCGGTCCCCCAGGTGGGAGACAGCTGACTGATACAAAAAAACAGTTTCACATGAAGTTYAGCAGAAATCTGACGTTTTTCCAACGGTCYGGATGTAACGCAGGGCCCATACATCTACCGTAGACTCAATCGTCTCATTTCACAGACGTTWATGCAGCCGACACCGGCGGCCTACGGTCCACGTAGRGTGTGGCCAACGTGGACCACGGTCTACGTGGTCAGCAACCCTGAACTGAGACACAACCAGGGTCAAACTAACCTCAGCTCGTTCTCAGATTTCTGCTTTTTAAGCTACATTTTGTCGCCTCGACCATCCTGATTCCCTGGAAAACGGCTCTGAATTCTTTTTCTATCAAATTTTCTAATGAGGACTTTGTGCCGCTGTTTAAAATGGACTCATATTTGGATGCTGGTATTGAAAATAGATTTGTTAGTGCGCAGAGAAAGTAACAAAACTTTTATGGACCAAGTCTTTGTTGAGTTTTAAAAACTGCTTCAGTGAAATACAGATAATCAGGAAGTAGACTCTCCCACCAGAGATCAACAGTTTCAGCTCTTATTTGGCTCAGAATCAATATAATTTAAAATAAAAATAATAAATCTGGTCGACAGGTTTGGAAATTATTGATTTTTTTAACCTATTTTTAGCTTCTAAATAACTCTTTCATATCATTAACTAGCTTGGATAATTTCTACCTTCAAGCCAGCCTTTTTCTACTTCTAGCTAACTTTTGACAACTTTCAGCTATTATAGCTTCTAGTCACCTTTTCTATATGTTTAGCTTCCAGCTAGCCTTAAGCTACTTTTAGCTTCTAGCCAGCTTTTTGGTACTTTTAACTTCCAACTGATATAATTAGCTAGCTTGGAAAATATCTAGCTTCTAGTAAATCATTTGCAATTTCTAGCTACTATCCATTTCTACCATTTTGACAACTTTTAGCTGTTAGCCCTTTGCTAAATGTAGCTTTTAGTCAGCTTTTTAAAATGTTTAGCTTCCAGCCAGCTCTTTGCTACTTGTGGCATTTTGTGAAACTTTTGCTATATTTATCTTCTAATWTTTTGATACTTTTAGCTAGTACTTTCTAATTTATAGCTAAACTTTTGAAAGTTTTTAGCTATTAGTAAGCCTTTTGTTATATTTAATTTTCTAGCCAGCTTTTTGCAACATTTTGCCTCTAACTATCACTTTTAATGTTTAGCTAGCTTAGTGACTTTCTAGCTTCTAGCTATCTCTTGACAACTTTTAGCTATTAGCCAGACTTTTGTTACAATTATCTTCTAGCCAGCTTTTTATTATTTTTGCCCTTTTGCAAAAAAATGTAGCTACTTTTGGCTTCTACACAACTCTTCAATATTTTTTAGCTAGTATTGCTACTTTCTAGCTTCTAGCTAACCTTTGGACAACTTGTAGGTATTAGTCAGGCTTTTGCTATACTTAAAATTCTAGCCAGTTTTTTGATACGTTTAGTCTTTAACTAACTCTTAACAAGTTTTAGCTAGCTTTGTAACTTTCTAGTTTATAGACAGTTTTTCCTTAAGTTTAGCTTATAGCCAGCTTTTGACCTTTTATAGCTATTAGCCTGACTTTCATTATATTTATCTTCTGGTCAGCTTTTAGCTATTTTTAGCCTTTTGTAAAAAATTTTGCTACTTTTGGCTTCTAAAGGGCTCGACACATGGGAGGCGACGTCGCTCGCTCTCCATTCATTTCCTATGGAGCCTGTGCGGTGAGGCGACAATCGCTTGCCCTCCTCCAGCTAAGCGACCGGCGAAAATAGTGCATGTGAAATTTTGCGCTCGTACACGTAGATGTGCACACGCGAGCTTGCGACGTGACATATGAAAGTTGAAAAATGTTCAACTTTTGTCGCTGTCGCTTAGCGTACAACCAATCAGCGAGGGTTTCATTGACTGACCAATGAGAGGAGAGTATGCTACACACTGCCGTTAGCTAACACTTTCACCAAGTGATTACTAAAAAGCTTTGTGGGAATTTGTTGGCACCAGGGTGAAAATATCCGGTAAGTTTTTCCTCATAAAACTGTATCTTGATGTGTGTTTGTTTTTCAATATCATTAGCATCGCAAGATTTGTTTAGTTTACACGTCCGTAATGCACACCCGCCTTCAGAGTCAAGAACCAATCAAATTTTGTGAAGACAAGCGACCTGAGAGCRCGATTCGCAACGCTGCGATCGTTATCGCGTCCCGTGTGTCGGGTTTCACCCTGGCTGCGATGACAGCCGTCAATCGCTGTAGTTTGTCGCTCCCCGTGTGTCGAGTCCTTAAGTAACGCTTTGATATTTTTTAGCTAATAATGCTAGTAGCTACAGCCTTTCACAACCTTTAGCTTCTAGCCAGCATTTAAGCTCTAATTAGGCTCCGAATCACTGGATCAATATAATTTATAATCTGGTTAATAAATCTGATCACCAGATTTGTTATTTTTTGAAAGACGCTCTTCCTGATCAAACCTGCAGACTCAGGATTACGAGACCTCAGCTCCGTTCACAGAAACGCTTGAGTTTTAGACGTTTTAAACGCAGCGATTTACCAGAACGTCAACATTAATGTAAAGAAGTCGGACCTGAAAAGGGCTTAGTGAACGGATGAGACCAGTTCCTGATTCTGTTAACGCCAAGAAACCTTCTTCTTTCATCTTGTCCACTCACATTACTGAGAAATACTCAAAGAGCTAAAAAAAAAGGAGCTAAATTGGCGAGTTTGTGTGGTTGAAACAGAAAATGTGCCATTTGGGTTCAGAGAAAAGACGATTTGAGCCAAAGTCCAATTAGTGTGGAATACGATGTGGGATCCAAACATTTGTTTACAAGGTTTTTGTTTTTTTCCTGGTTTGTTTCTGCAGCTCCGTCTCAGGAATGAGGGACCCCGGTCAGATTCCATGGCGGCGCTTCAACAGAGTGGGCGTGGCCACACCACACAGCCCCCCCTTGGGCCTTTTGACATTACGCTGTGCGACCATGAGGTCAGAGGAAGGCTCTTTCTTCTTTGACACAAAGGAGTGATTTTTCACTCGCTCCGTGAGAACACCAGCGGATAATGAACTCTCGGGGCCYGCGGGATCACGTTCGGTTTCACACGCGTCAACTTCATTCTGGAGTGGAACAAAAGGGCAGAAGGAGAAACATTTGTGGGGAGGGAACTCTGTGCCCAGGACATGCCACGCACACCGGGTCCCATCCAGTTTAATGCCAGCAGCGCCCGGACGATTAGCAGGATATTGTTTCTTTAAATATGGAAGACGTGGAGTCAGCCCAGGATTTTACAAAACTGAACAAAATCATAAATACTGCTGAGCTTTGACCAGACAGACAGGCTTCAAATCTGAGGCTGAAAGCTTCCTGATTGGTGCTCAACACAAGTTTGAGTTAGAAAATAATAAAAGTACAAAAACATCCCTTCAATCAAACCGCTAATTTGTTTCATTAAACTCATTTAATTTAAAAAACACAGCTAGAAAATGTGTTAAAAAAACAGAGCTGAATTATGCACGTCAGGGGTCGCAAGACTGGGCACAGTCACACTTCTGTTTTTAACATTCCTGGATTTTCTGAAACTGTCCGCATCACTTCAAACCAAGACTGAGATAAAACAGATCACCACACTGCTGTGTGTAGCTAGCATCTTAAGCTAACTCTGAGTTGTTTCAGTCACAGTAACTTGCACTGTTAGCTAACAAAGACGTGCATAAAACATAGTATTCCTACAATTTATTTGGCTAATTTTTGTGCTTTTAAATGATGTTAGCAACATATGTAAGCTAACAGTCAAAGCTAACGTGACATTTTTATAYTTGGTAACTGAAAAGACATGCCTGCATGTTAGCTATTAGGTAACTATGAGCACAGTTGTGTGAAGCTAATATCCACCACCCAATAATAAATAATAAAATGCCGTAAAATAAAACATTTTTATAATATTTTCAYATTATGTTGATTAAATACTTTCACTGATTTATTCATAAAATCACTTCAATTGTCAACCCAAGAACAAAGTGTAAAAACAACATTTTCAGCAAAAGGTTTTTGCTCGGGGAGCCGCAAGACTGGGCACAGCCTCACTTTTCCTCAAAGAAACATGACTAATTTTTCATGAATCATTGGAAAATGACTACAATTGACAAAAAATGAGAGAGAAATTACAAATTTTCCCTGTTTGCATGTTAGCAATTAGCTAACTTTTAGCATAGCCGGGGTGTGGCTACCATGGAACAGCTAATAATATCAAACTAGCCAGTAAGTAACATCAATAGGTTTGTGTCAGTCTCACCAGTCTTCAACTGGAAGGAGACGTGACGGTCGTCTTGGTGGTGTTAATGTTAGCTTCTGCTAATCAATGCACACTATTGTGATTCGTTTCCCATCCAAGTTATCTCCACTTTGGCCCGCTTCTCCTCCTGCATACTTTGTCCTAGAGCTGCCATTGTAATTTATATCTGTAAAGCTCCTGTGCCAAATGATGGCTATGCCTTTTGGTGCCTGTACAACTTATAGTTTTTGAAATATTCATGTTTAATAATTTGTAATGGGAGTCAATAGAGCCTTGCATTGGTCCAATACTGCCCCCTGCTGTATCTACTCAGTACTGAACCATAGTTTAATATTATTTGATCTCAATAGTTCAGTGGTTACAATACTAATATGATTGTATTTTGATGTTTTACTATAATGTTGTCTTAATACTGCTCTATTGTTGTAATATTATGCAGTTTAGTGTCAATAATTGTATTGGCAATGTGGCCTCTTTCTGCACACRTACAAACCAACCMCTGGCACCACCYTYKGCCACAGCTCCAACGGTCTAATGGTCTATGTCATGGACTTTCATGTGGGAGAGCAGGGTTCAAAACCCAGCTAAAGCAACTTTAACAGATAAATCTCTACAAAATTCATATTGTCACACAGTTACCCCTATTAGAGACACCTGCTGACTTAACAAGCACAAGCTGGTGTAGAAAACACATTTGAACTTGGTCACAGTTCAAGTTGCAGGCAATGACATGCTACAAGGCAATGCACACTTGTTTTTACATCGTAAAAACCCATGTCTAGTTTGTACTTATTTTGCTTTTTAGCATTGCTTTTTTACGTAGTGGTTAAAAAAACAACAATAAAAAAACAATTTTAGAGGTTTAGCATTAGCAAAGCTATATTTTTAGTTAGCTGATTTGAGTTAACAGTTAATGTTTTGGTTAGCTGTGCACATCGTAGAGTTACACATATAAACAAGACCAARATAATATTTGAAAAAAAAAAATCTGATTCATCACATTTGGACTGTTATTACAAATCTGATATATGAGCAAAAACAAAACAAGAAATTAATTTGAGTCACTTTTGCCTCCAGTTCTAAAATAGCCAGTTACAGTTATTTAGCTAACAAGCTAAATATGAGTTTCTGCTCATTTCTAAAGTGTTTCGTGAGCTTGTTTTTTCTTTCAGCACCTTCTCATCGAGGCTGTGTGGAAACCACGGTGGTTTCCAGCAGTGACTTCAGTAACTCTGATAATAAACGAGCGCTGCGCCGTCGAGAAGCTCCAGGAAAAAGGTTCAGACGGATTACGACTCCGACATGAAACGCTGCACTTAATTCAAAAGCTCTCACGGCTGATTAATCACGAATTATGATCAAGCAGCTGACTTACAGGATAAACACACGACACCGTGCTCATGAGACCGCCGGCCGCGTGCACGCCGGCTCCGTGCACACCTCCCCGAAGTCTGCAGACTCATTTCTCCACAGCAGACTGAACATGTGTCTGAGCCCACAGAGCAAATGAAAAGGCACCAGGAGCTGAGAGAACTGGGTCAAACTGCGGACGAGACACTAAACATGAAGCGTGCGAAGGCCGAGGAGTCAGAGCTGAACATCAGCCAAACGTCTCTCGGCTGAGTGTCGGCTCATATCCGAGAAACAAACATCTGGAGAGCCGAGTTAAAGGAGCCGTAAGGGCGACCAGACGCTACGATTTTAGGCTCAACTTTATCACTTCAACACTTTTTAAATCTTTTTGCAAACTTCAAAACAGGTTTTGGTAAAAATTTTGGGCGTTTTACGGAAGAATTTTGGCTAAAACGAAAAAAATTATCAATTATTGCAATTATTATATTTATTAAATGCTGATTTAAATACCAAGTTTAGCTTCAGTTCGTAAGTTTATACTAAAATAAAAACCCCTAAATTTATTTATAAAATATGCTTTTGTTCAGCAATATTTTTTTTTTTTTTTTTGCGTTTTATTGACGTAAACACCTTTAAGGTCAAAAACAACTAAATAAGAGTATCATTCTGTGCTTTTAATTATTTTTATTTAAAATTTTGGAAGCGCAAACTTTTCATAAACACCATATTGTGATTAACAGAATACATTTATTAAAAATTGTTTATTAATCGTTTTTTTCCCCGTAAAAATTTTCATTTTTTTTTACCGAGGTAAATAAATGTAAAAACAAACAAATGTTTTCAGTTTTTATTTTTGATTTAAATCAATAATTAATTATACTTCCTTTATTGTCATTTTTTTTAATGTTCCAACAGCTGCACCGAGCGTTGTTTAAAAAAAATTCATAAAATTGTTTAGGTGTTAAAATTTATAATTTAATTTAAAATAAATAATTACGTTTTAAATGAGTAAAATAAATAAATCAATATTAGGACTAGATGTAAAGAATATAAAATATATTTAAATTTGTCAGCTTTAAAGAACTAAATTTCGTGACTTTTGAACAAATTTTAATGTTGAGAACAAACTGGAGCCCAAACTTTATCGACGGGTCAGAACCAGTACATGAGGTTCTGAGTGACCCGAGGCGAGGGTCGAAGTAAACCGGATGAAATTTCAAAATGTGACAAAAACCCAGAAAAAAAAACGGAACCACGTCTCTGGGTCACGACCGGGTCCAAACAGGAAGTCTCAGGCCCGGTTCTGCAGCTCATCACCTGCTTCAGGCAACAGGAATTAATTTCCACGCCGGTGGTTCTGGTTCTGTTCGGACCAATCAMACCACAGCTGCTTCACGCCTCATTGGACCCCAACGGGTTCTGAGTTAAACCTGATTGGACGCTTCAGAGAAAAAAAAAAAACGTAGCATGGAATTAGCATTTTTATGATTTATTTTAACAGTAACCTGAATTTAAAACCAGAAACAGTGAGAAAAATTATAATAACTGAACGTTTTTATTTAAATCTTCCACCATATTGTCTGATAAGCTTTGAAACGTTTCGTCGTTTGAAACCAAAACGTTGGGAGTTTTAAAAAGTGTGTCAGGGAGCCRAGCTGCTCCAGTCCTCCCAGCACGCCTTGCTGGGTTGCCGGGCAAACTTTCAGAGCGTCTTTACCGGAGAGCTCGGTGAACGCGTGACGCGACACGGTGGGCGTGTTCCTCCGTAAACCCCGCCCCACTCCTCCTCCTCTCCGGTGAATCGCGTGTCAGCAGCTTCACAGATTCTGGAGTGGGGGGGTCACGTGGTCTGAAGGACTTCAGAGTCCCGGGAAGACGCTCCAGTTTCCTTCGGTTCTGAACCAACGAAACGAGAGCAGATAAATAAAACCATAAAAAATAAAAACACAGGAACGTTATTATTGTTTTTATCATCATATTTCATGTGAAACGTGAACATCTTAGAAGATTTTACTTTTTAAAACAGAAATTAATTCAACTTTAATGTTTATTTTTAGTTCAAATTGTCAACATTTGAGGCAGACTGCAGGTTTTATATTAAATTTCAAGTTTTATTTGTTTTTAAAAGCTATTTAATGTCAGAACAAAATTACAAATCAGTTTTAATCAACTAAAAACATTTTGTTTTTTTTAATAAAAAAGGTTTTTCTGTTCATATTTAAACACCGACGAACACTTTTACTCAAATAAACACATAAACTG
>NW_013952738.1:99474-105795 GCF_001266775.1 Austrofundulus limnaeus
TTTTCTGTTAGGTTCAGTTTGTTTTATTTTTGTATTTTGTTTATTATGTTAACTTCTAAGGATTTATTTTACTGTTAAAACTTTTTACAAAAACAGCACTTTGTTGATTTTTTCCATTATTTTTATTCAAATTGTAAATTTTGCATCCTGTAAAAACCAAACTGTCAGATTGTTCTGCAGATAAAACATTAACATGTGAAAACAGTAAAAAAACACATGGATGAGTGGATTCTTCTGTAAATCTGCACATTTGAACTACAAAATTTGATTGTTCAACAACTTTTGTAATTCTAAAAAAAAAGTCATTTTTTGTAGCAAAAAAGACACTTAATACTTACTTTGTTGCTTTATCTGACATAAAATTAATATTTTTGATGTTTAAACTTTCTTTTAACCCACAGAAATGATAAAAATATWAAAAAACAAACAAAGATTTCATATTTTCGGCTCATATCTGCCTGAAACTGATCCTTGTTGCTGAACTCTCCCTGTCGAGTAAAAACCGGAGACTTCGGTTATTCGACCTGCTCTCTTTTGTTGAACAGACAAAAGGATCTTGTTGGGTCATTAGTTCGTCTTTGTTGGACTCACTTCTCCTCGTGTTCAGAGTCACAGATAAAAACACGTTAAAACCCGACCAGAACCGAACCAGAGCTCAGGTTTCTCCGGGCTCCGACTCGTCGCGGCGTAGTAGTCGGCTCGAACCGAGGCTCCTGATTGGTCGGGCAGAGGGCGGCGCTGCGATTGGCTGAAGGCGGCAGCTCGGGGACCGGTTACGCCAGCTGCCCTCCTCTCGTCCCCTGCAATGTTTGCGGGCCGGCGCACGCGATCCGTCGCTCCGCTCGGCTGCACCCTCTCATCRCATTACTTCTGCTTTTCTAACCCCTCCATCAATTATGCACTAGAATAACTCCGGGGCCCYGACGGACCCCAGACACGAAGGTGGACCGCCGCGATCCCACCGACTCCTAACACCAATCCGCGCTCGACACAAACACCGGCAGAGACGAGTTAATGGGTCGAGACAGAACCGGGAAGCAAAACTCAAGAAATCTGCTCAAAGTTACAGACATTTACACTGAAGGTGGAGAAAAATACATTCATTTGAACATTTTATTATTTTTTTATATCATAGTTTCACCTGATTTACTGAAAACTTGGAAAATTTTAGCCCTTTTTTTAATTAAAAGTTTGATTTTTATTACAAGAAATGTTCTGACAGTTCATTAAATCTCCGTAAATCAGTTTAAATTAGTAAAAATATTTCATTAAATAAACTCAAACTTTGGTCACGGTTACCTTTTGCATAAAATACTTCCAGTTTGAAAAAAAAATCTCATCAAATACGACTTTTTGTGCAGTTAAAGGCTTCAAAAGCTGCTTTTAACTCAATATTTAGCAGAAAAGACTTTTATTTTTTCAATAAAGCTCTAAACTAAACTTTTGTTCTTTACAAGTGAAAGAAAACCAGGACATGGAAACTGATTTGTAGCTAAATGTGACAAAACAAAAACAAAAACAAACATTAACGTTTCTAGATTCTCATCTTTATTTATTTATATGAAAATTTCCTGAGAAATTTTCGTCATTTAGTCACAAAACTTGTCATAAATTCTCAGATGATTTCAGTTTTATAGTTTGAGTTTGTACAAAGTGTTTCTAAAACTGAACTAAACAAAAAGTGAAACTAGTTTGTATCAAAAGTTAAATTTATAAAACTTTTAAAAAATGAGGGACAAAGATGCTGATTTCAAAACCTTAAAACTTTAATAAGTTTTACACAAAAACTCTTTACAAGTAACTTTAATTACTGTTAAACTCTTTTTCTTCACTAAATATACTTTTTCTAAAAAAATTAAGTGTATTTAATTATAAAATAAATTAAATAAGAGGCTCATATTGTCAGATCTGTGCTTTAATTCTATTAAATCATAATAGATCAACTGTTCTGAAGGCAAAAAACACAACTTTAAATAAAAAAAARGTCCAGATCTTTAAAGAAATGAGACTCAAACATACACAAAAATAATTTTTAGTTTTGGCACAAAAAATGTTATCTTAACTAATAAACTTTTATTTTATAAAACGGTCTAAATCATAATATACGTATTAAGATAAACATTTACTTTTTATATATATTTAAAACTTTGTGTTTTAACTTAAAAGTCTAAATTTGAGAGACTTTAGAAGCAGTTTATAAAAATATTTTATTATAAATTTGTGGAAAATATTTTTAAAACTGTATTTCTTAAATAAATTTAAAAAAAAAAACGAGCTTCTAAAAGGAAAAATAAAACATTACAACTTTTAAACATTATTGGCTCCGGGACTAATTTATTCTGTTATCTGAATTTATACTTTTTTATTTGTAAAAAAATTTTTCAAGTCGAAAACATTTTTTTACAAATTTTATTTTGTAAAAAATATTCACTTTTTTGCACAAAATCCCGTCTAATTTGTGTTTTATTGCAGAAAACCTGAACATTTAGAGACTCTGACGGTAAATTAATGATTCTTTTAATTRGTGAGAATCTCGTTAAGCTCTCTGCTCCAAATAAAAGTTTGTAAATCAGCAGAAGAGGTGCAGAAAGCCTGGCTGGTTTCTTTGAAAGATTGGACCTGAAGGAGTCCCGGACAGATGAAAGACCCGACGGATCCGGTCCATGTCAGATCAGGATCAGCCCGTCTGACAGACCAGGATGCGTAACCTACTTTTCCCTCCCTGAAACAAGATGGAGGCAGGTTTTAGGGGGGAAAATGGCTGCCTGCGCTGCTCTGCACGCCAACAGAGGAAAACCTTGCGAACCTGGGCGGGTCGAGGATTTAAAGACCGACCGTCCAGAAAACCTACAAAAACCTGGTGGACCCCCCTGCTGGAGCCATGATGGCGGTCCTGACCTGGATTCCTCCTGGTTGCGTGTGAAGGTTGGTGAGATCACAAACAGCTTTCTGAATATTTTATGAGTCCCAAAGCTCAGAGTGAGCAGAACCCGGACCGAGGGTCTCACGAAGGGTCCGACCAAGTCACGCCATGGATCGAACAACATTTTGTTCCAATAACTTTGAACTGAAACAAAAATCAGAAAAAAAGACTCAAAACTATGAAGGCTGAAGGGGAACTCTGACCCTGCCCAGACCGAGTCTCACCGGGTCACACATGAAACCAAAACCTAAAACCTTAAATGAACCCACCCAGTAGGAGGGTCTCAACCAACCTGACCCGACCCGAGCTCCAGGACAGTAGTCAGAACCGTCCTGGTTGGGTTTGGGGGAGCTACCAAAACATTTTTTTTACCTAATATCGTAAAATTAAGCAAGTTATACCAAGTTTATTGTAATACGTTGGCTTTAGCAGCATCTCGAATCAGGTTAACCCAGAACAGCTGATTTTCTGATTCTCATTTCATCTTTTATCTCGATTAAAAGACGTTAGAAACATATCGTCATCATGACCGACATTATAAAGGTTTGTCATGATTCTTACAAAAACTGTGCACCTAAAGATATTTACCAATCAGATGGAGCTCCAGGCTGATCGGACTTTTGCTACTTTGGTCACTTCGTACCCAAATTTCTCTGTGCGTACGAAAAGAAGGTGTCTTYTACAGGTTTTTGTTGGATCCTGCTCAGATTTTCTAAACATCTCTTTTGTAAAGTTCAGTGTTTTGTACTTGTAATGGGTGGAATGACCTCCTCTGGTTTGGGAGGTGGGTCTTTGCCTCAGGTGGAGGAGTTCAGGTGTCTGAGTGAGATGGATCCTTGGATCGTGGCCTCGACCTCAGTAATGACAGCGTTGCTCTGGTCGGTTGTGGTAAAGAAAGAGTTGGGGCAAAAACAGCTCTGGATTTACTGGTCCGTCTATGTTCCAACCCTCACCTTTGGTTGTAAAGTTTGGATCAGGACCAAAGGAACCATATCCTGGATCCAAGCAGCTGAAATTATCTTCCTTCATAGGATGGGGGTAGGAACACTCTGGAAGGATTATAGATCCTCTACAGTCTGGGAACATTTTGAGGTCCCCCCCAAATGAGGAGCTGAATGGTGTCACTAGAGACAAGGAGGTCTGGGTTTCTCTCCTGGACCTATAGCCTCTGTGACCCAATGACAGGCAAAGATTCAGAGGCAAAAGATGCAGAAACTTGAAGTTCCATACCTTAATGGAACAAAACATCAACCAGGTAATCACAAAGGGCTGCAATAAATGTTTTAAAAATCACATATACCCCAAATTTCAGCCAGTGGGTTCTGCTGTTGTGAAAATATTTGGTCCAACAGATTGACTGGTCTTCAAATATATGGGTGTTGGGTGAAAAACGGGAATGGCTTTGTACCTAATTAATATACAACATCAACTGCTTCATTTCAAATTTGTATAAAACACCAACCACTTTGTCTTCAATTACTGTACAACTTCAATTGCTTCGTACCCAATTGTTACACAACACTGACCACTTTGCATCTAATTAGTATAAAACATCAACCAATTTGTAACCAATTAGTATAAAATATCTATCGCTTTATACCAAATTTGAATACATCAACTGCTTAATATAAAAGTTGTACAAAACATCAACCACTTTGTAACCAATTAGTACAAAATATCTACCACTTTGTAACCAATTAGTACAAAATATCTACCACTTCGTACCCAATAGGAATGTCTACTCCTTCATTTACAATTAGTATGAAACATAAACTCCTTCGTACCCAATTTGTACAAAATGTCAAACACGTTGTACTCAATTAGTAAACAGCATGAACTGCTTTGTACACATTTGGTACACAACATCAACTGTTTTGAGCTGTAATTTGGTTTGGTAGTAACTGAGGGTGATACTCATCATTTGCAGTACAGGATCTTTGATACTAACTGTTGGATCTAACCTCGCAGAGCCGAACTAGTCAAACATCTAAAGGGTGATAAGAAATCAGAGTTTGAGACGCAGTGGGAACATTCAGAGTGGTAGTTGCTGAGGGTGATACTCGTCACTCACACAAAGGCAGAGAGCCATGTGAATACATTGCGCTTCCTGCCAGTTGTAGCAACAGATTCAACTTCCACATTCAGGTTAGTAATGAATCGAGAAGGTCTCAGATCATGTTCTAGACCAATAGAAGGGATTACGGGGGGGTCTGGGGTTGGAGGAGCCCCCCTCCTGCCATCTTTGATGCCCTGCAAACAGCATCTGCTGTGCCCGGTCTGTTAGCAGCTTAGTGGCTCTTTAGGACCTTTTTGGAGGCACTTTTTGCAGAAGCTTTATTGCAGTCATTAGGAGCTAAGGCTGATTAATGTGAATGGTCAGGCAGGGCTTGGCTTTCTGAGAGAAGAACAGAGAGGGGTGAAGGGTCCCACAGGAAGTGTTTTGTGTCTCCGCACAAAAGGGAAGGCTGACCTCTTAAGCCCCTTAGAGCCTCTCTGCTAATACCCTCACCGGTGGCTACAAAGACACGGGGGATGCCATTTCACCACTCACATTTAACAGAGTACACACACACTCAGCTCTCCCAGATTAAAACGGCAGAGAAGTGAACCTCTGTGCAGCGGAGTGAGACCGGGAGAGATTAGGACCGAGGAGAACCCCCCCCCGGCTCACACGCCGACTGTTGCGCATCTCAAACAGAAGAAACCACAAACTGTTTCACATCTGGACACAATGAGTCGCATCGAGCCATTGTTTCATGGTTTCAATCAGTTCCCGGAGCTCGCATCTTCTTCAAACACCCCCCTTACCCACCCCCCACCCCAAAACAACTAACCTGATCCGAACAGAGCGGCTCACAACAACCAGCACCACACATTTATTCAGCCTTGCCTTCAAGAAGCCGACACGTCACCAGATGTTGCTGATTTAATGCAAACAAAAAAATGTTTTTTTGCCTTAAATATCAATATATTGAAGAAATAWACATCCTGATCACTGAAGACGACAATTTAAAGAAAACCCCACCAGATTACACCCTGCAGAGGATTTTATAACAATAACTAGGGTTAAATATCCTTTTGAAATGATTCATTTACAGAATCCAAATGTTGACACTTTTCACATTTTTCACTCGCTTTTTAGCCTCAAACTTACATTTTGCACGTTGAGGTCACATTTATGTTGTTCAGGAAAACAAAGAGGCTTTACAGCCCATGATTTCATTTTTGATTTTTTCCCTGTGCTTGGTCAATAAAAGTAACATTCACTGACGTCCACAATGTTTTCTCTTCATTTCTTTGAGTGTTCCTGAAAGCCAACAAGCTGCACTTTGGAATGACCTTATTATTATATCATGTGTTTGATCTGAGTTTGTTTTACAGAATGAAACGTCTGAATG
>NW_013952738.1:106486-108115 GCF_001266775.1 Austrofundulus limnaeus
GGATGGATGGATGGATGGTTGGATGGATGGTTGGATGGATGGATGGTTGGATGGATGGATGGATGGATGGTTGGATGGATGGTTGGATGGATAGATGGATGTAAAAATGTTAAAATAAAAAGGCTGTTTTAAAATAATCGGAAACATTTACTGTAAAATGAAAATCAGCTAAAGTTAAAGGAACCAAAATCCACACTTTTTTGGTCGTATTACTTTTAAAATCATTCCTTAAATTAAAAATTTGTGACCAAACTACAGAATCTTATAAAAACAGCTGAAGTGACTGAAAATAGGTCAACAACAACAACAACAATCATGCAGAACTCTGACAGTTTGTGTTTACAATCAGATTTACTGCGTAATCTGAGCAGGTAGAAGCATTTTGTTTACATTAAATGCGTACCTGCGTTTTAGATCTAAACTCTTCAAACTGAAACATTTGATGAAGTTCAGGATAAACGTTTGATCTGAGTTTCTTTAAACGCTGTTGACACCGGGTGGGGGGGAAGAGTCCTGAACCTGTGGTTTTTATTAGTCCTCTGTAGTTTCTGTCAATCACAGCCGGAGCTCCCTGATTATCAGTCAGGGGGCGGGGCAGGGTGGGGGGCGGGGGTCACCACATGATGTAAGACTCTGTAGCTTCACGGAGCAGGAAGTTGATTCATTCTGTCGGGTGAATCAGACAGTGGAGGGGATTCTAAGGAGAATCTGTGAGGTTATCACTCCTGCAGTCGGTAATAAAACAGAAAGCTGAGATAAGAAGACCCTCACACCACGTTTATTGATTCTTCCTGAAGCCCCCCGGTGCAGGAAATCACCTTCACTGCTTCTCTTTGATGCGTCTGGAGACTGACACTTCCTGAGGGTGGAAACGCTGCTCCTGACCCCACCCTGGGAAGCTTCTCTCACCCTCAGATAACACATGGACACCCCACTTCCTCCCCCCTGGGGGGGGGGGGTGAACAATAGTGGTCTTTCAGGCGGGTCGCGGCAGCGTTGGACCCGGTTGATATCTGCGGTTGCCCTTTTTAAAAACTGTTTGTGTTCGTTTTTTGAATCCAAGCGGAACCGAGCAGCGAGGAGCTTGAGGGGAACGAGAGGGAAAACACCGGGAACAATACAACGAGACGACTGGGAGACCCTCAGAGACCCTCAGAGACCCTCAGAGACCCTCAGAGACCCTCAGAGACCCTCAGAGACCCTCAGAGACCCTCAGAGACCCTCAGAGAGGAGATTAAAGAGTGTCAGAAACACAAACAGAGGAGGTGACTCTCTAATTGTCTCACACAGAAATATGTTGCATCTGCTGCAGGGCCTCGGACCGGACCTTATCAGGGATCACAGGAAGCCCCCGGGGTGAGGGGGTGGGGGGGTCCTGTCCCCTCAGCTGTCGGGTCGTTAGTCCCACCCAATGAGGGTCTTTGATGGCGGGCGAGGAGCCGGTGTCGGTTTCCATGGCTCCGCAGACACAAACAGCTCCCTGGATCAGGGTCGGACCTCAGCYCTGATTCAACGCTGATCCAGCCTATCAGCGACGGATCAACACCTGAGGCCACGCCAGAAAGAGCCGAAAGGAGCCGAAGTGTAAGCCCAAAGGAGCTGAAGAGTGAGCGGAAAGGAGCTGAAGAG
>NW_013952738.1:109826-111630 GCF_001266775.1 Austrofundulus limnaeus
AAAAGGAGCCGAAGAGTGAGCTAAAAGGTGTCGAAGAGTGAGCTAAAAGGTGCCGAAGAGTGAGCTAAAAGGTGCCGAAGAGTGAGCTAAAAGGTGCCGAAGAGTGAGCTAAAAGGTGCCGAAGAGTGAGCTAAAAGGAGCCGAAGAGTGAGCTGAAAGGAGCCGAAGAGCGAGCTAAAAGGAGCTGTAGAATGAGCTGAAAGCTGAAAAGTGAGCCGAATGGAGTAAAAAAGAGCCAAAAAGAGCAGCAAAGTGAGCTGAAAGGAGCTGAAGAAGTTAGATAGCTGCTGAGGGGGAATTCAGCCACTCAGTTCCATCAACACTGACAGGAAACACATGTTCCTTGTTTGATTTTCCAAAATAAAACGCTACTGGTTCCTCCTCCAGTTTCTTTATCTTCATTAAAGAGAATATTTATTTCAAGTGTCCTAATTTGTACAACAACTCCTAAGAGCTTAAAAACTAAACTCAGTTTATTTTCTTGTTTTGCTGATGAACTGACGAGATCAAAGCTTTTAAAAGTCGAGGAGCTGAACTCACATGCAGATCTACCTGCCCTTCCCTCCCTGCAGAGGGTCAGCACTACAAACTGGAAGCATCACACCGTTAAGTTTGAGTCATTAAAAACAGAAAATTCACCCGGAGAATCTGTCAACTATTAATGTAACTAAAGCCAGAACCTCACCGAACTGTGACTGATGGAAACACAAAATACAAAAATGTAAAAAATTTATGAATTTTCTCATAAAAATCACTCAGAGATGTTCCAGCTGAACTCAGTCACTGAGTTTCACTTTATTTCCCTTATTTGCTCGTCTCTGCGTTGTGTTTAATAGTAAAATAACATCACAGGAGTTCCAGGTGGCCTCGCTGCGATGATCCTGYCCACATCAAGTTTTATCGAAAACCACAGAGACCGTGTGGACCATGAACAGAGTTGTGGCGAGACCGGATTTCCAGTTCCAGGCGCCCTTGATGAGTCTGCGTCTACATTGAAAAAATATCTGCTGCTTTCTCAAAACTCCTGGGTAACTAAAGCGAAGCCCTGAGGTACACCAAACAACTAGCCTGGTTAAAACCAGCCCCTTGTCCTTCACTTTGCTTCATACGAGGGTCTGGACTCTCAGCTATAGAGAAGCAGTTCTTGCTGGAGGCGTGGCCTCTGCTGAAGTTTAAAATGATTGGATCGGTTGGCTGCGACGTATGTGTGCCAGCTCCACTGTGAAGGAGGCTAAGCTAAGAGGCTAACCAGAAATCGTGTGCGCTGTAAACARCCCTACTGAGAGGAGAGAAGTACCGAGCCAAACGAGACGACTGTAAATAAGAGCTGCTGCTTTGTCAGACAAATTTWATTTAATTTGAAGCCTTATCAACACAGACTTCAACTTCATTCACTTCCTCCACTGCTATTGCTAACTAACTAGCAGACACTGCGCAGAAAATCGACCTTCTCTTCTCTGATTGGCTTTAGCGTTAGCCCCGATGCTATCACCATATAGCTACACATTCTCTTCTCATCACTGAAGTCCTCCATCCACATGAACATAAAAATGACTCAGCTGCAACTGAAAATATGAATGGAGGACCTCAGTTTAGCTTGTTTGTCGCTCTAGCACAAAGCTAATACATATAAGGCAATATAGTGTCAGCGCTAGCGCAAAGGCTAACAGGCTAAGCTGAGGTTCATCTTCCATGAAGCAGCTCTGTTGTCCTCCATCCATATTTTCAGTTCCTTCTCCTCTCTGTCAACGCTCTCTGGTTTCATTTAAAAAAGTCGATCATCAGATATTGTCCAAGATTAACC
>NW_013952738.1:112404-125382 GCF_001266775.1 Austrofundulus limnaeus
ACACAAATGTTATTTATTAACCTTTTCGTGGTTTTATTTGACGAGTCGACGCCCACAAGCTGAATAAAATTAATAAAAACTGGTTTTATTCTCATGAAAAGTCTCAGATTTTTGCGTTTTGTTTTATGAAATGCAAAGTTTCTGATTTAAATTCTTTTGTCTGTGTGCTTCCTGTGGTCTGAACCGGGTCGGGCAGTTCTGAGCCGAACCCGCCCGTCTTCAGCTCGACTTGTTTTTGTTGTTTTTCGTTTAAAAAAAGACAGAATCTGAATCGTTTTCTTGCTGGTTTTGGACCCCAAAAAAAAGGTCCAGATTCTGGTTTTTGTTTCAGTTCTTTTCCACCGYGGTGCTCCCTGGTTCTGTTCTCACCGTCGGAACCGACACATCGGGTCGGGGGGGTCCCTCAGATCAAAGATTAAATCAGAGGAGCTTCGTTTTTATTTTTCACGACACCACAACTGCTAAAGGGTTTCACGACAGGCTGGGTTCGGACCGGACCGCCGGCAGGTCCAACAGGAAGGGTTGTTACACTACCCAGCGGGGGGATTGGGGGGGGTTCTGGTGAAGTCATGAATGACTCGTTCCGGGCCTCTTTCTGCAGGGACAAAGTCCAGGCGGGATGCCGGGCCCGGGGTCCCCCACCCCCCCCTTACGGCTGGCGGTGCTGCCCCGGTTCTGACCCCGACAACGGGTCCCCTCTGTGCCGCTGGACCCCGAGACCGGGCCGGATCCTGAGGAGCCTGTGACCTCAGCATGTGTGGGGTCTCTCACAGAACCGGGGCCAACCAGACTTGGAAGCCAGGAACGGTTTGAAGTCCAGAACCAGAACCACAGCGAGCAGCCTGGGAGTGACACTGAGAACCACTGGATATCTGTCACACAGAGCTGCAAAGTTACTAAGTACAAATACTTTGTTAATGTACTTAAGTAGAATTTTTGTGTATCTGTACTTTAATTATTTTTCAGCGTACTTTTTACATTTTTAAAAAGACAAGAAGTAGAAAGTCGTTACTTTTATTTCATTTTTGCTTGTTTTCATTGCAGCTTGTTATTGTAAAAAATAAAAACTATCCATTTGACTTTGACTTTTAATACTTAACTACAACAAATATCAGATACTTTAAGAGTTTTACTCAAGTAATATTCTTAAAGGAGACTAACTTTTATCAAAGTTTTTGCTAAGATACTTGTACTTTTACTCCTGTGTGGTATACAACACACACACACACACACACACACACACACACACCTCAGGGTCACACACACAGTGTGTGACCCTGAGGTGTGTGTGTGTGTGTGTGTTTAGACTGCGACACTCAAACAGAAACATGCTGTGCAGCCAATCAGCTGACTTGTGTAACGCTGAGACTCCTGCACCTGTCCCCAGGTGTCCACCAGGACCAGGACTCAGGAGGACCCGCCCTCACATCGGTACCAGCATTAGGTTCCGACCCGGTCTCGGGCGGTTCCAGTCGCGTTGGGACCCCGTGAGACAAACTTTTCTGCCGCCGAGCAGCGCYGTCACCGCAACAAGGCCTTGTTGGTCTTGAGATTCCCGCACACACACAGATTCTAGACGCRGAACAGAACCGGGTCCTCCCAGAAGGTATCAACCGACGACGATGACCTGTAACCCTCCTCACAAGAAGTTCTGGACTCTCCGGTTCTGTGTTCCGTCTCTTCGAATCAGCGGTTGTCCTCCGGTGGACACGCCCCCTGTCTTACACACCGTCAGTCCTGTGACTACCTGTCCACTTTAGACCCACTGAAGACCCCCGAGTCCGCCTGGTTTTATCTTTTTATTGTTTTAATGTAACTATGTAACACACACACACACACACACACACACACACACACACACACACAATAAATGATCAAATATATGAAGCCTAACCAGAACCCGTCTCCAAAAACCGAACCAGGACTTAAAAACTGGACCATTTCAAACCCAAATCTACCACCTCAGAACCAGGACCGGGACCAACCGGGTCCTGCAGAACTTTCCTCCACCTCAAACACCTTCATTTCAAAATAAAAGTCAAATCATCTGAAATTAAATCATAAATAAAATTTTTTTAAAATGTTTTCAGTTTGGATCGGCTCGGTTCTGGTTCTGTTTGTAAATAAAATGTTTTTATCTCCTGAAACTGTTTCTGATTTCAAAGTTCGAAATGATTCCGAGTGGATCGGAACCAAACAAAAACCCCAGACCTGCAGCCAGAACCAGAACCATGTGATCACACAAACCCAAACGACTCGTGAAACCAGAACCAGACCCGGGTTTCCGGACCTCAGACCGCAGCGGGACTTACTTTGGGTTGGTCCGGTTCCAGAACACCGCGTATCGGTCCGAGACCACCTTGGCCGCCGGGTCCTGTCCGCAGACACACATCCCGACACCGAGGCTGAGGAGCAGGAGGGTCTCCACCTGCGGCATGTCGGATCTGGACTCGGTTCGGAGGTTCTGACACTTCACCCCCCTCAGCCGGACTGAAGGATCCGATCCGTCCCAAACCCCAGAACTTCAGTCCGTCCAGAAGTGGATCATGTCCTCTCAACAGCTCGGGACTGGCTCTCCAAAGTCCGGAACCAGAACTGGACCTCCAAATGAGAAGTGATAAAATAATAAAACCGTCTGTGCAGAAAACTGCAGCAAAAAGACAAAAACTGCTTTTTTTGTTTGTTTGGGTTCGGTTCTGTCCTCCTGTGACTCGGACCAGCGGCTCCGGTTCCGTCCCGCTCCTCGGTGGAACCGAACTGAGCTCCTCTCCGGGTCTGATCAGGAGCGCGCAGGAAGCGGCTGCTTCTGGGCTCTGATGAGCTGTGGCTCCGGTGCCATGCTCCCCCCGAACCAACTCCTCCTCCCCCCGCCCCTCCACTGAATGTATGGCAAGTCGTTTGTCTACTTATTTTACATTTATTTATCTCAAACATCGTTTTTTTTCCTCAGTAGTTCCTACGGCAAGCCATTTATCCCACGTTCCTTTTTTCAGTATATGGCAAGCAGTTAGCTATTTATTCCATTTTTCTATATTTCAAACAAAACTGTTTCACTAGAACGTATGGCAAGCTGTTATTATTCCATATCGAGTAGTGGTTCCCAAAGTTGGGGTCCTGAAAAAATATATTTTTAATTAATTACACAAAAAATGACAACTAAAAACATTTCTTTGCTTTTGTTTTTACAAAATAATAAGATTAGTGTACTTAAAAAGGACAAAAATAGCGTAATAAATAAAGTTACTATGCTTTTGTTTATTTGACGTGAAAACAAAGTTGGGGCTGGGGGGCCCAGGTCTCTGCTGCTGGTATTTTGTGGGTCAAAAGCTGAAAAGTTTGGGAACCACTGTTTTGAGTATGGCAAACCAGTTGACCATATATTCCATATCCCTGTATCTCAATCATCATTTCCCCCACTCGTGCGTATGGCAAGCCATTTGTAGCGATTCATTTTTTAATCTCAATGTATGACAAGACATTTCACTATTTATTTAATTTTCCTGTATCAAAAACAATTTTTTCTCTCAGTAGTGAGTATGGCAAGTCGTTTGCCTACTTATTCTACATTTATCTGTCTCAAACATTGTTTTATTTTTCTCAGTAGTACGTAGGGCAAGACATTTTGGAGGATTTATTCCACGTTCCTTTAGCTTACTGTATGGAAAGCAGTTGGCTATTTATTCAATATTCGTATATTTCAAACAAAATTGTTTTTCACTAGTAAGTAAGGCAAGTCGTTATTATTCCATATACCTATTCTTTTATGTTAGAGTATGGCAAACCAGTTGACCATTTATTCCATATCCTTGTATCTCAATCATTTTCACCCATTAGTGTGTATGGCAAGCCTTTGGAGGGATTTTTTCAATTTTTTTATCTCAATTTATGACGACATTTCACTATTTATTTCATATTCCTGTATCCCAAACACATTTTTTCTTTCAGTAGTGTGTATGGAAAGTCATTTGCCTACTTATTCTACATTTATTTATCTCAAACATAATTTTTTTTCTCAGTAGTATGTAAGGCAAGACATTTTGGAGGATTTATTCCACGTTCCTTTATCTTTCTATAGCCAGGGTTGCACATAACGTTTTGGTCTGGTTCTCAGGGGAGAACCCAGGGTTGTTACTTGGTACTCATATTTTCTTTCACTCATTTAACACATTTATCTAGAGGGGCATCAGGTCATCTAACGTCCCCCTGTTCTGTTTTATGACTCCTATCAGCTGCAACGTCTCAGGACATCATGTCAAATCAGTCCAAYACGTTTTTATTTTGTTCTTTTACTCTGCATAAATTTTGTAAAACRACCTAAGTGTCCGAGGGGCTGGGTGTCATATAAACATCACAAACTGAACATTTCATGGTTAAATGTCTTTTAGACACATGTCCCTCAGATGGACAGCTCCTGTTTGGTCTTCACTTCAGCCTTGGTTAAACCAGCTTTCCACTCTCCAGTCCAACCAGCAAATATCTGTCTTTTGCACAGAGCAAAATAACTTAAAATATAAAAATGTTTTATTTGTTAGACTGATTTCTTTTTTAAAAGACTWTTWTWTKMAAARATAWTACTATTTAGATGGTTTCAGCTCATGTAATTATTTATTCTTCATATCTGATCATTTAATAAATTAYATTTATCCCAGAAAAGCTGTGTCACAGTATGGTTCTAAATATAAACAGGTTTAACACATCGAGAACCTTGTTTTTTGATAAAATTCTGAATGAAATTTGGGGATCTTAATGATAAATTAAAATAACATTTAAAACTCATTCACCTAGAGGACATGGCAAGTTGTTTTTATTTATTAAAATATAATTTTTTTGACTGGGGTGTTAAACAGTCATCTTTGCTTTAATATGGGGCAAACAAATGTTCTGTTAGTTAATGTGGTTTAATTAGAAAAACTCAAACAGTGAATCTCACAGACAGCCTGCGCGCACAGCAACATGCTCGTACAGCAGTCTCTCAGGAGGAGAGTTTAGTCACACAGAGTTGGACAGATCTGTTCAATAACATTCTGAGCATATATTTAATATAAAGTTATGTTTTACAGATCAAAGTCTCTGGTAGTTCAGGAACAAAGTGCAGGAGGAGATGACTGACAGACCGCTGCAGCCTCTCTGCTCGAGCCGGTCCGCTGCTTCAACCAAACGTGCTCTCACTGAAAGTCCCGCCCTGCTCTGCTCTGATTGGATAAAAAGGCTCTGGACTTCGTCTGATTTGTTGAAGGCAGTGTCCGTTTAATCCTTTTATCAGGGTCCCTCTGTCCATCTTTGTGAGTACCGAACTTGATCCAGTCACACTGTGCGGCTGGAATTTTTTGATTTTTTTATTTTATTTTAAGAAATCGGGTCGCATTTGCGACCAAACTGGTCGCACTCTAGAGCCCTGCTGGCTGTTGTTCTGACAGATAATCAGGTAAAATCTTAGTGYGCAAGTGAGCTTTATGACGTTACATCTGGTGCGCTTTCCTTTTTTGACCGCGCAAGCGCACCTGCGCACTGCTTATGTGCAACTCTGTCTATATGGCAAGCAGTTGGCTATTTATTCCATATTGTTCTTTCTTGGTTCTATGTATGGCAAGTGATTTGACTAATCCATATTTCGTATCCTTACGTAAAGCAAGCAGTTATTTATTCAAAATTCCTGTACCTAAACAGTTTTTCCCACCTCACTAACGTCTAAGCAAGCCATTTTGGGTTATTCAATTCATAATCCTTTTTTATTTTCCTATTTATTCTTTAACCTTTTATCTCATGTATGGAAAACCGTTGGCTATTTATTCTGTGTTCTCATAAATCAACCGTTGTTTTGTCTCACTAATTTGTGACTAACCTGCACTAGTTCAACACTTTGTTCACTAGTACAAAGAACTCTGCTGATGTTCTGATGTAATATGGCAAGCCCTTTGTGTATTTATTCCATATCCTCAATATGAAGCAACAAATTCTCCTAACTTGTGACAAAATGCTACTAGCTTTTTGTCCAACTAGTTAGAGCAGAGTTAAAAGGGCAGACTAAGAAGTCTTAACTAGTCTTCGTTTTTAACTCACTAAAACTGGACACAACTAGTTAACAACTTTCATTACAAGCTAACTAGTGAGCATCACAAATATTTACATGCTTACTAGTCAAAGCTCAGTATTTATGTAACAATTTTACCTGCACCAGTAAACTGTGAGGTTAAAGAGACGTGAACTAGCCAACCGATCTAAACCAGTTTGACTAGTTAAACGTTTTAGAACACAGGATTACTAGTTGGTTCATTAGACCTTCACGAGTCAACTAGTTGGACAAAATGAAGGTTTTCAGTGTTTGCAGGTTTGGTTGTGTGAATCACGGGGAGTTAAAAAGCCAACTAGTTAGAAGGTTTGGGTTACTGGTGCAACACTCCAGCTGACTGGTTTGACTTCTGCTACAACTAATCAAACTGAAGTTGAATTAGTTGGAAAAGATTGTAAAAAGTAAGAGTGTTTATTCAACTAGAGCAAACAAATATGCAACTAGTTGCAGTTAGTTACTGAGAAATTAATGCTTCTTWTTGAGAATATGGAATAAATGCACACGCTTGCCGTATGATAGAATACAACCAGAGTTTTTTTTAATAAATGTTTTAAAAAGAATTTAAAAAGCCTGCAGGTTCCTGGTTGTTGAAGTGGTTTCAGTTCATGACTCGGTGCGCCCCCTGGTGGTTGTTAGCAGAAAAACATCCATTTTTTATTTTCTAAGCAGGAGTTTTATTTATATTTGTAGGATGTTTAAATTTGACCTCCTGGGTAATATTTTGTTTGAGACGAACAGAGCTGCAGTTTGTTGTTAACCAGACCCTCTTAGAACCACCAGAACCATGAAGGAAGCCTGTCTGAGGTCTGAACAGGACGAGTGGAAACATCACAAACATCTGGACGTCTTCCACCCGAAAGGACGTTCTCCAGTCTGCTTCCATCTGTTTGGCTCCTGACGCCACATTTCTCTGAAGTTTGTTTCAAAACTTCTGCTTTCTCAATGAAACACTGTCTGCGGCGTCAGAGCCAATGTTTTATAATCTGGGCTGAAGCGGATTTATATTATAAACATGTTAAATTCATCAAGTTCTTTACATAAATCCAAACAAATGTACCTTAATGTGTAAAAAGAGCTCCTGTTGAAGGTTCGGCTGCTTCAGCTGAACTCACAGCTTCAGATTTCTTCATCAGACACCATCTGGTTTTTCTTTGTTCACATCTCTTTTTTATCAAAGTCCCAGATTTTCTTCATCAAACAGGAAACTGTTTCATCATTTTTCAAGTTTCTCATTTAATTTTTAACTAGCATTTAGCTACTTTTAATCATGTTTTGTGACTTTATTGCTTTTGATTTGATTTGATTTATTTATTTAACAGGAAAATATTATTAAAAATCAAGCCTGACTCAGCAAAATTGCTGTTTTACAGCAGGTTCCTGTTCTGCAGCACATAAAACACTCAGAATTACAGCATCACAATCACATCATTATACACCATAGACACAAAGACAAACAAGCGTACCAAATTTCAGGAAGGCAGCATTTTAGTTAGAACTTTGTAAGATTTAACTTGCGCTTTGCTATTCTAGCTAGTGTTTTACAAACTTTGTCTTTTTTTTTAGCTTTTAGCACAAGCTTTATTACTTTTGGTAATGCTTTGCTATTTCTTTAGCTAGTGTTTTACTACTTTTGGATAAGCAAACATTTTGCTACTTCAGCTTCAGTTGCTATTTTTAGCTAGTATTCCATTACTTTTGGCTAGCATTTAGCTACATATAGCTTAGAGCTAGAAGTTGGCTACCTTTAACTTTTAGTGAGCATTTTATTACTTTTAGCATTTAGCTAACTCTTGTTATGGACTAATTATCTATCTGTTTCACCTTGACACTGTCCAGTACTCACATGTCTTATGATCATTGTCATATCTGTTTGCCGAGACATCAGGACTCCGCAACAGACTGACCTCTCTTGTTTGATAAGAAACTCTTTGAGCCGAGAGCTCTGTGATTGGTTGTAAACTGTCACATGGTGTTAACATAWKGTTATGTTACTGGCTGTGTCCGCTGACGTGTCAGCGACAAACCGACAGAGCTTCCTGATTGAGTCCTGTTTGCTTGTCGCTCAGAATTAAATCATTATTTACGACCATACACACAGACTTTCTGTGCATTATTCCAACATGTTTCTGCATTCTTGGTGAATCATGCGACGACAGAAATTGGCGTTGTCAGCAGGACTTACTTAGCATTTTAYGCATTCTAGCTTTTAGCTAGCTAAATGCTAAAATAAAATGCTAACTCTTAGCATTTTACTCATTTTAGCTTTCAGCTAGCCCCTTATATTTACTTAGCTAAATTCATAAAAAATTGTCATGGATGAGGTGTCAGATTCCATGTTCTCATGAGTCGACACACACACATCCTGAGCTCTGGTGAAGCAGCGCCATCAGAGTGTTTACGTCGTCTCATGCTCGTTTTTCCATCAGCAGCTGGTAAATAACCAGTAATCACATTCTGCTCTGTAAAGAAAAATCCATTTTAATTTTCTTGAAACTGAAGAGCCGAACAAATAGCTTCTCTCATTACAAATTGAATTTGGGCCGTTAACATTTAAATGTTTAGTTGATTAATTTGTTTTTTTTCTTGAAGATTTCACTGATCCACATGAATAAAACTAAACCTGTTTAAAGAACTGAGCTTTAAACTGGATTAGACTGTAAATCTGCCTGATGTCAGGTTTGTTAGAAAAATATCAACTTCTGCAGAGACTGAAATGTTCAGAACTCACTAACATCTATGACTGACTGAATGCTGAGTTCAGCTTTTAGCCACTGTTTTATTTTTAGCTGGAATTTTTATCTTCAATTTGCTATTTTGTTAATTTTAGCTTTTTAGACAGTATTTTCATACGTTTAGCTTTTAGCTACGGTTTAGCTTGTAACACTGTTTTGCTAAATTTTGCCTGCAGTCCTGTTTTTCTACTTTTAATAACTCTTTTGTTACCTTTAGTTATGGTTTTACTGCTACAATTCTACTAATTTTAGCTTTTGGCTATGGGTTTTGCTAATTTCAGCTCTTACCCGCTGCATTGTTGTTTATTTTCTAGCTATAGTTTTGCAAGTTTAAACTATTTAGATAGCTTCCTAAATTTTAGCTTTTAGCTTGGGTTTTGCTGCTTTTACCCTTGCAGCCAATATTTGACTAGTATTAGTATTTAGCTATTTCCTGTTTTTGTTTTATAGCTAATATCTGTTAATTATCAGCTTTGATTTAGCTAATTTTAGCTTTGAAAGACTGCTTTGTTTTTTTATATTTTAGATATATTTTTTTGCCAATTATAGTTTACAGCTATGCTTTTGCTAACATCAGTTAGCTACAATTTTGCATATGGTATCTTTTAGCTGCCATTTAGCAAATTTAAGCTTTGGCTTTTTACATGCTGTTTTTCATGGTAGCTTTAAGCTGCTTTTTAAATGTGAAAATAATAAACTTTGTAGCAGGATTTTCTCAGAATGAGCTGGAAGCTGCAGAACACCTGGTTGTGGTTAACGTCACCTAATATTCTCCAGGTTTTGCTCGACTGGTTTCTAAAAAAAGAAAAGACAAAAAAGCGCACGTGTTCGCTGGAGTTATTGAAATAAATTTGAAATAAACGACGAATCAGTTACAGATTAATGAGGCATCCACTTCCTGTTCCGTCTGGTTCTTCACTTCCTGTTGCTCCCACCGTTCTGCYGCTCGAGTCGATCTTCCTCTGGAAAAGCTAACGTCTCCACGGGGAGAGCTTCGGTTCTGACTCTCCCCGTCTTTGTGTCCAGAACTCCAGAGTGAACCCCTACACGCCGCCCGGCGCCACCAACAGGAAGTAGATGTTCTTATTGGAAGATTGATCTTCTCTGATAAATGATTTGCTGGAGGTGAAAAATACACAAACAAAGGTGAAAGAGGAGCGACGAGGAGGAGGAGGAGGAGGGTGAGGAAGATGCACGATGACAGGTCGATGGGAGACGTGGGAGGTCCGAGTTCTGTTCGGTTCTGTGTGGCACCTGGTTAAACCCCTCTGTATACATGACCTCTGCAAACACAAATACACAAACTCACACTTGTACACAAAACCCTGAGCCACACACACACACACACACACCTTCTACAAACCTGCGAGTCGTGTTTTTGCAGTGATGTTTCCCTGCGTGTGGGTCAGAACCGGCTGTGACCCGAGGAGCCCAAACTGCTTAAACTCAATCAGACTGACGGCCGCAGACACTGGAATGCTCATTATGCTACTGAGGAGGGCTAAAAGAGCTAAATGCTAACTGAATGTAGCAAAAATACAGCTAAAATCACTAAAAGTAAAGCACTAGATAAATGCTGACACTAAAATGCTAAAAAAAACAATAAACTGCTAACAAAAAGCTAAAGGCAGAAAATTTCTTGACAAATGTGGTAAAAGACTACCGATACTGTCCGATGATGGTACCGGACTATAAGCCGCATGGTTCAAAGTTCAGGAAAAAGGTCGCGGCTTATAGTCCGAAAAATACGGTAAACGTTACAAACCACTAGCTAAAAGCTAAAAAACAGTAATATAAGTAAAGAGCAAGGTAAATGCTAGCTAAACATAGTAAAGCTTTAGCTTAAAATAAAGCATGTTTTACTACATTTGGCAAGGGTTTAGCTACTTTAGCTTTTAGCTAGTCCTTTACATTTACTAAACATTTTACTAGCTTTAGCCTTTAGCTGCAGTAGTTTTAATTTTACTTTGTTTTGTTACTTCTGACAAAAGTTTTGCCACTTTTAATAAGTACTCTGCTACTTCTACCTTTTAGCTACTACATTTGGCAATAGTTTAACGACTTTTAGCGTTCAGATAATGCATATTTAATTTAAACACATAGTAACAAAAAGCTAAAACTGGTAAAATGGTAAGTATATGTAAAGAGCTAGCTAAATGTAAAACGGTAAAAGTAGCGAAGATTTTACAAGAAGTAGCTAAAAAWTTTTACTAAATTCGGCAAGGGTTTAGCTACTTTAGCTTTCAGATAGCACTTAGTTATATTTAGTTTGAACAAAAAAGCAAACTTGATAAAAGCTAAAGCTAGCAAAATGGTATGTAGAAGTAAAGAGCTAGCTAACATTTAAACAGTAAAGGTCACAACACTTACTAAAAGTAGCAACATGTTAGCTAAAAGCTAAACGTAAAAAAAATAAAATAGACAAAAGTAACTTGCGACCTGTCCAGGGTGTACCCCGCCCCTCGCACTGTGACTGCTGGATATGGGCACCAGTGACCCACGCAACCCTGAAAAGGAAGAAGCGTGTACAGAAAATGGATGGATGGATGGATGGATAGACAAAAGTATTACACCCCTAGCTAAAAATAACAAAATGCTACTCAAAAGCTAAAAACTTGTACAACATAGGATTCTTAGAGAGGAAAGATTCTATAAGGGAACGATTCCCGTAGTGCTTGTTGTGGATGGAGTCCTGCTACAACCAGAGTTAACCTGTTGGATGATCACCATCAGGCACCATTTTATCCCATCTCCTGCTGCTTTATTTTAATAAGTAAACAATAAAAAGTCACAGATTTGGACAGATGCATCATATTTTTGTTTTTGTTTGTTCAGCTCTCTGTCAAACGCCTCACACACCACCTTCTCAACCATCATCCTGTCTGTAAGGAAAGGAGAGGGGAGCAGATGAAAGATGATGATGATTAAAATGATACGCCTCTTGTCAGGGAGGCAGAAAGCCTCACTGTAGAGGCCTTTCCAGGCGGTCGATATTTCCTCTGCGTTAAAAATGAAAAGTATTGATCTCTTTAGCCTCAAGCTGCTCAGCTGATTGAGCCTGAGAAAATCTGTACGGCCTGCCGCCACTTCCCCCGTCCGAATAAGACCCAGACGTAAAACGTCCTCGGAGTTCATCTGAGGGAGACGTGTTTCCTGTCGCTTTGATTTCAGGAAAGTGGGGGTCGTCCTGGGAGTCGCACCGATAACAGCTTTATCTCCAAAAACACCTCCGTCGCACCTGGTTTCAAACAGGCGGGCACGAGTTCGTCTGGGTAGACGTGACCTTTACGCCTCTGAACAGGTGAGGAGTCTGAAGTGCGGCGAGACGAGCTGTCAGCTGCAGGTCAGACGAGGCTCGTCACCGGCTGAAAGGTGACAGAATGAGCTCAGCGATCAGCAGAACTTCGGTCCTTTTCATGAATTCACCTCAGAGCTGGAGGATCAGATCTGTCAGTGTCGCRTGAACAGACAGTCAAAGATCAACATGGCACTGTTTAAACCTCGTTTGGGAAGATTCTGGGTGAAACGGAGGCAGATGATCCTACTCCAACATGATGTCCCAATAAAGAAATCTGACAAAACAAGACTCAAACCCAGGAGAGGATCCATGATTGATGAGTTTCATGACAAAGTTTGGTTGCAATATGTGATGCAGCCAGGTACAAATCTGAACCTATGCGTGTCAAACTGTATTATGAAGTATTTTCTAACTATAGCTTGCAAGTTATGTACTCAGTACTTAATGTCTATGTACCCCATAGGTATGTACAATGTACCCTGCGGATACGCGCAATGGAACCCATTTTATGGGTAGGTACCAGGAATGTTTCCACATAGGAACCAGGTTTGTTTTCCTGTAGATAACAGGTACTTTTCCCATAAGAACCATGAACGGTTCCTTGTCGGTACCAGGAACATTTCCCCATAGATACCAGGAACGTTTCCCTGTAGGTAACAGGTACTTTTCCCATAGGGTACAAGGAACCCTTCCAATAGGTACCAGGAAAGTTTCCCCATAGATACCAGGTACGTTTCCCCATAGATACCAGGTACGTTTCCCCATAGATACCAGGTACATGTCCCCATAGGTACCAGGTACATTTCCCCATAGGTACCAGGTACATTTCCCTATAGGTACCAGGTACATTTCCCCATAGGTACCAGGTACATTTCCCT
>NW_013952738.1:125892-131865 GCF_001266775.1 Austrofundulus limnaeus
TAGGTACCAGGTACAATTCCCCATAGGTACCAGGTACATTTCCCTATAGGTACCAGGTACATTTCCCCATAGGTACCAGGTACATTTCCCCATAAGTACCAGGTACATTTCCCTATAGGTACCAGGTACATTTCCCTATAGGTACCAGGTACATTTCCCTATAGGTACCAGGTACATTTCCCCATAGGTACCAGGTACATTTCCCCATAGGTACCAGGTACATTTCCTCGTAGGTAGAAGGAACACTATAGGAACCAGGAACGTTTTCCCGTAGATACTGTACCAGGTACGTTTCCCCATAGGTACCACGTACATCTTCCTGTAGATACCAGGAATGTTTCCACATAGGACCCAGGTTTGTTTTCCTGTAGATACCAGGTATATTTCCCATAAGACCAAGGAACAAATCCAACAGGTACCAGGAACTATCAGAACACATACTGTATAAGTATTGACAATGTATCCTACAATTACCAGATATATTCGGTCACTGCTAGCTATCTACCCCATAACTACCAGGTAGATACTCTGCAAATACTGACAACTAATCATGCTAGTAGTCAGGTAGGTACAAAGAATGTAACCAGTGAGTACCTGGTCCTTACCCAGCAGGTATAAGGTACCAGGAACCTACCCATTAAGTACCAGGTACATACTTAATTAGCACTGGCAATAGGTTACGCTAATACGCAAGTACCAGAAATGCACTTGTAAGTACCAGGTGTATACCACACAGGTATCTAGGTGTGAACTGTAGACACTGGGCACRGAAAATTTGAAAGTGTAAATTAAACACTATCAAGTTAAAATTAACACTCGTACAGAGTTTATATGGGAACCACTACTTCAGTGTTAAATTAACACTTATAAAAGTGATAAAATTAACACCAATTAAGAGTTAAAGCTATGTAAAAATAACTCTATAAGAGTTTAAAAAATTACACTAAGTTAGTGTTATATATTGCTATATTTGTGGTGTAAAACAGTAACACCAGAACAGTTTTGAAAGTACACTAGTTTAAGTGTTAAAATTACTTTTCTGTGGTGTAAAACAGTAACTCTATAAGTTATGAAATTACAATGATTTAGTGTTAAAATTACATTCTTGTGACAACATTAACTCCATTCTTTTAAGGTATTAGGGTACATACTAAGAATCAAAAATGTACCTAGTAAGTACCAGTTTTTTAATATATATTTCTGCCAAGATTTTTAATGAAGATTTGGTGAAATCTGTTCATGTTTTCTAAGAGTTTTAGCTGCTACAATACCAGGTTTCAGCTCAGTATTTGTAAAAGAAAATACTGAGTTTTAGTAGGTTTTTTTTGTTTCAAAAGAAATCCAGCTCTCATTCCATTGGTTTTCTCGCAAACTGAGATTAAACATAAGAGTTTTAAAATTCTAGAAAGAAACATTCCCTCCGTGTTCAGAATAAAGTGTCTGTACTCACAGATTTGACTTAAAGACACGAATTTCCCGCAGAATTAGAAGCTGTAAAATCTGTTAACTCTCTTTTTTATTGCTGTTGTAAAATTGTTTCAGATGTGAGGGCCTTAAATTAAAAAGATGATTGTCTAAATGATGTTTTGTACCTCGCTGGTTTTCAATCTTAATAAAATCATTTCACTCACCACCTCTGGAGCGAAGCCAGCGACATTTAAAAAATGTTTCATGAATAAAATAAACGTAAGGCTTAAAAAGTCACCTGATTATATGAATCTCCTTTTTAATTGGGATCATATTTCTGATCACACATGAAGCAGATTAGTTTAACACTTCCTGTTGTCCTCGGCTGTCTGAAGGAGCGCAGCAGCAGGTGTTGTTTTGTAAAAGTTGCACTTCACCTGGGTGAAGATGAACCGGATCGGGCCTCGTTGACATTTGAAGTCCTAACTGCTAAACTGGAAATTAGCTGGGAAATCACACGTGACGGTGTCCTGGGAGGCACTTCATAAACATGCTTTGTTTCCTGCTTCTGTTTGAGTTTTTTTTTTAAGTTGTCTGCAGAGACACTCACCTGATGAGAGGAGAACATCGAGGACAGAGAGGAGAACGAAGAAAATGTGTCCAGAATCAAATTAGAAAATTAAAAAGAAGTTTGTTGTTTTAAAGATGAACTRCGTAAGATTTTATTATCTTACCTGAAGCGGACACAATCCAAGTGATATCAGTTTGTATATCAGGAAAGAAGTACTCAAAAAAAGCTCAAAACAATGCTAGCTAAGCTAGCAGTCAAGCTAACTATTAGATTCATGTAACCTTATAACAACTACAATCCAACACTTAGACTGAAAATTATCAATCTACACTACCTAAATGAGTGGCTGTTAAAAGGTTTTCAGGCTCATAAAACTAAAATACAATATGAAAAAAACTATGTAAGCTAATTGTGTTTGGCTAGCCATTAGCCTAGCCTAGCCTAACATTTACTACATACTCCCTATCCTACATCATGGCTGATAAGATGCCACTTCATGGCAAAATATCACTTAAAACATCTAGATTTTAAATATATTATTATATAAGCATCCTCTCTGGAAAATCACCTTGAGAAAACAAATTTGTGTCACAATCAGGTGCTGGGGTAAACAAACAACAACCAAAACAACTATAGTGTTTAGCATTAGCAACATTAGCTAAGTGTTAGCCACATCCCCTGACCTTAACTTTAGCCAGATAAGCGTAGGTTAGCCTTAGCTGCACCTGCTTTAGACACAAACACTAAAATTAACTGTGGTTGTGACCAAATATTAGCATTAGCAACATTAGCTATGTTTTAGCCACATATTCTGAACTTAGTTTTAACTAGAAAAATGTAGGTTAGCAGTAGCCGCATAGCTTCAGCCTTATCTGCTTTAGCCACAAACACTAAAGCTATATGTGGTTATGTGAAAACAATATTAGAATTAGCAACATTAGCTAAGCTTTAGCCAAACATTCTTAGTACATCTTTAGCCAGACGAGTGTAGGTTAGCATTAGCTGTACTTGCTTTCAACACAAACTCAAGTTAACTGAACAAAGATTAGCATTAGCAACATTAGCCACATATTCTAACTTTAGCTTTAGTCAGATAAGTGTAGGTTAGCCTTAGTCGCATAGTTTTAGACATATTTTCTTTAGCCACACTGTGGCTAATCTGAAACCTATAACTGTGGTTATGTGAGCACATATTAGCATTAGCCATATTAGCTAAGCATTAACCCACTTTCTAAACTTGTCTTTAGCCAGATAAGTGTAGGTTAGAGTTAGCGGTACCTGCTTTAGCCACAAACACYAACGTTAACTGTGGTTACGTAAACAAAATTAGAATTAGCCACTGTAGCTAATCTTTAGCTCCATCATATTAGGTTAGTTTTAGCCACATATGCTAACACATTACAAGCCTGTTTCTGAACCAAAAAGGTACTTTGGATTGTTTTTTTAATAAGCAGCAGGGTTCTACTTTGGTTTTGGTCCTGCTAAGCCTAGCCTTTAGCTCCAGTCAATCTCCAAATTAAACTTGTTGAGATATCTATGACAGGTAAGATATTAACTGTTTACAGCTATTACACAAAACCCCATAAATCTGTAGAAAGGTTAGCTTTAATACTGAGTTAATATTGAGTTTAAAAATGTTTCTTTTCTCCCTGATTCTTCAAAAGGAGATCTCTCAGATTGCCATCTACCCCAGGTAAGACACTGACTAAGCAACAGAAACCAGAAACCTTGATTAAAAGAGGAGGGTGTTTTGAGTGTTTGAGGAATGTGAAACTGGAAGACGGAGGTCAAACAGAGCTAAGAGGATCCAAATATTAAAGATTATGAAGTGGGGAGAATGAAGTGAAGACAATGGAAGACAAACGGGGAGAATGAAGTGAAGACAGTGATGTGAAGAGGAGAGAGGAGGAGGAGGAGGAAGAGGAGGTGGTGACTGATGGGCACTCACCCTCTGATGGTCCTGCGGGTCGGGGAGGCCACAGCTGAGTCTACAGACGGTCTCCGGGTCAGGAGGATCCCGACAGTGACCTCCTCCCTGAAAGAGGAGGTGATTCATCACAGAGGTCGTAAATCAACATGTCTGACCTTCCCGCCTCACGACCCGACGCCTCGGCCATCCATTACACTCCACAAAGAGCGGGCGGACATTAATCGCTCTAAAAGGTCTGGGAATTTGGTTCAGAAGTTCAAAAAATAATAATCTCAAAGTAAAACTCTCTCTGATTTCAAACAATACAGGTTTATTGCTCCAGAGTGGAAGGTCAAAGGTCATGACGGAGATTCAGTGAGGAGCTGAAAACAGGACGATTAGCTGTTTTGTTCAAATCATCAGTTTGTGCTTATGGTACGTGTTAGAGGTGACTCTCAGCTACAACCACTCCAAATTTTAGCTCCATATCTGGAAAACTGACTGAATTTAAGCCTTTTTTTTTTTTTTTGCTGAAGGAAAGATTAACTTTAAAACAGGCTCAGACGAAACTAGCTAGAATTAGCTAAATGGGAGGTACAAGCTAACAAAACAGCAAATGGAAGTTACAACCAGGAAAACACCAGTTAAAAATAGCTGAACAGTAGCTAAAAGCTATAAAAATCCAAACAGTAGTTTTAATCTAACAAAGCAGAGTAAAAGCTGAAATCACCTTAGCAAAAAAAGGTTGTAAATGGTAAAAAGCAACCATAAGATTATTTAACTAAACTAAATTAAAAAACTTAAATGATCTAAAAGGCAGCTTAAAGCTAAAGTTTGTAAAACAGAAGCTAAAAGCTAAAATTAGCAGAATAGTAGCTAACTGATATGACTAAAGAACAGTAGCTAAAAACTAAAAACAAAGCTGGTGTTGAAAGCCACAAAATGAGCTGTATAAATCTTGAAAACAATTAAATAAAAGTTATAAACTTGATGTTTTTAGAGAAATTGTTAAATTTTAATTCAAGTTTTTCCCCATTTGAATCAGAGTCAAACGTCTTCAGCAGCTATAAAACCAGATATTTTCACTTTGTTCCAGTTGACAATAAAGAAATGAAAGAAAACACAAAGAAAGATGGAAAATGACAAAGATGCCAACCAGAAATTATTTTGTGTCACTGCAGTTTATAGACAGAGCCCCCCGGGGTGTCCAAGCAGTTGAAACATGATGACCACACATTAGCTGAAGGCTTATTTGATATGAACACAAAGTCATTTCTAAAACAGAGCTTCGGTCCAAACAGGACAGAACCGGACTGAAATGGACCCAAAATCACCCAGAATGAGGGCGACATAATGTCCCACCGGCAGAAAAACACCAGCCTTTCTCAAAAACACAATTATCTTCCACAGTGATCAGGATGCATCTTGTTCTCTGAGCTGAGAGGGTCCACTTGGATTCAAGTAATGGAGATGAGAGAATGAGACACAAAGACCCCCCTGTGATGAAGAAAACCCCTCCATGACACACAGATATTAAAGCTAATGTGACCTCAGGCATATTGATGAAAAACAGGAAGAGAAAAATGGTCCAAGACAAAAATAAATAAGTGTTGGTCCAGTTTCACCTAAACACAAAAAACATTTATTAAAAACTTAAAGAAAGGTTTACCGCTCATCAATGAGAGGTAAGCTAAGGTGGTAAACCTGTACCTACCCCCATGGATACCATGAACCCATCTCAAAAGGTACATACACTCACTGATACCATGAATCTACCCCAAAAGTACCCGGTACAGACACTCGTGGATGCTATGTAYCTACCCAAAAAGTACCAGGTATAGACACTCATGAATACTATGTACCTATTCCAAAAGTGCCAAGTACAGACACTCATGGATACTATGTACCTACCCAAAAGTACCAGGTACATACACTCATGGGTATCAGGTTCATACCCGAAAAGTACCAGGTACATACACTCATGAATACTATGTACCTACTCCAAATGTACCAAGTACAGACACTCATGGATACTATGTACCTACCCCAAAAGTACCAAGTATAGACACTCATGAATACTATGTAC
>NW_013952738.1:132889-143793 GCF_001266775.1 Austrofundulus limnaeus
ATACTATGTACCTACTCCAAAAGTACCAAGTACAGACACTCATGGATACTATGTACCTACTCCAAAAGTACCAAGTACAGACACTCATGGATACTATGTACCTACCCAAAAGTACCAGATACATACACTCATGGGTATCAGATTCATACCCGAAAAGTACCAGGTACAGACACTCATGGATAGTATGTGCCTACCCCAAAAGTACCAGGTACAGACACTCGTGGATAGTATGTACCTACCCAAAAAGTACCAGATACATACACTCATGGGTACTATGTACCTGCACCAGAAGAACCAGGTACCCACCCCAAAACTACCAAGTACATACACTAACGGGTACAAAGTAGGCTACCTAGCTCAAAACTACCAGATACCTATTTAATAAACACCCTCTATGTCTCCTCTTAGTAGGTAGGTAGGTACCAGAAATGTATCCAGTAAGTACCCGGTACCTACCCAGTAAGTACCAGACAAGTATCCCAAAGTTATCAGGAATGTACCCAGTAAGTCTCAGGTGCATACTGGATCTGTCGGACTTATCGCCCACCGCTGTAAGGTGAAGAGATGATAATTAATCCAATCAGTTGAAAGGATGAAAGGGACACCTGCAGGGTTCAGAGGTCTTTGTTGATCTTTAAAGAGAAAGTTTCAGGTCATAAAAGAAGCTTGGATAAATTCCTAAAACACAGCGTATTGTGTAACGTTTCCCCTCCTGGTCTCAGAGGACTCTGCACCGCTGACTCGTCCCGGATCACAGGAGGAGTCCACATTCCTGGGCTGTCCAGACAAGGGGGCCCTCATTAGCAGTGACCCCCCCTGTTAATGGCCCCTAATTTTTACATGTGTGGTGACCTTTCCTGCGTCAGGGTTAGGGGTCGCGGCCCGGCTCTCATTAGCTCTGTGAGAGGACACTTGTTACGTTTTTACATCTCGGCGACTGAAGCTGAAAATGTGGCTCGTTCTGGTTACGGAGGGGGTCTGATCCACGGTGAGTTTACCCAACCCTAACACTCAGCTTCGTTTAGAGCTGAGKGGATTTCAGAGGACGAGACGTGACCCGAAGAGTCAGCTGAAAAGTATTCTTTTCTTTCTTTGTCCTTATTTATCCCCTTCATTAACCCTTTACACCAGCTGCCATGGAAACAGCATCTTTTAGACCACTCCGGTTGTTTAATCCTCCTGAATGTGGACCGTCCTTTTTGATACTGTTGATTTATCCGAACTGGATCAACATTAAAGCAAAGAAAATTAAACGTAATACACATACTGTGTATATAGAAATACATCTCATGTATCGTAATTATTTGAAGCAGAAATAATCCTAAGAAAGGTAACAAGCTACGCTGTGTTTTAAAATGGTTTTGTTATAATATAAACTAAAATAAAATAAAAAAGCCACATGAGCATCATAGACTAAAATATCACATTCCTGAGCATCACTAATAAACACTAACTGAGCTCTACCTGGTATTTCCTGCATAGAAACAGTGTTTTTACATGTCCTCTTATAAACACTGAAAACTACTACGAGTACGACTGACTGAATGAAATAAATAAATAAATAAAACAGAAATACTTTTAAATATAAAATAAGAGTTTTAGTCACTGTTCAGGTGTAGTGAGTAGCTGCCGTCTTGAGTTTTGAAATCTCCCACTTTCCCACAAGGAATTCCCACTGGAGGGTTGTTCTGTTTAAATGTGCAACTTGTAAGTGGGAAATTCTTACCTCCCCAGTATAGATGGGCCACAGCAAAAGCAGCTGATGAAAATGCAGCAAATTGGAGATTTTACACGTTGAATTTCACCTTCAACTCTGAGCAGATCCACCTGGTGTCATTTCACGAGTGAAATAATCAACATGAATTATGGGAAATGTAGTTTATGGTCAACGCTGGCTTTAAAGCTGTGTATTTTAAGACATTAMTATATTTTTGAATCTCTCTCTCTCTCGGCCTTGAGTTTGACAGGTGACATAGAACATGTGACAAGTTTAATAAAGACCCTTTACTTCCTGTTTTGAAATCAGGGGTTGCTGGAGCTCAGATCATTGGTGTACAGAGTAAACAGATGGGGAGCGAGTACACATCCTTGTGGTGCCCCTCTATTAAGCACAAACAGGCAAGTACCACACCTCAMCTGGTAAGAAAAATAAAGCAACATCTCAAATGCTTATCTGCAGTCAGGTCCAGGAGAGAAACCCAGACCTCCTGAACCTCAGAGACCCTCTCCAGCTTGTTCTACGGATCATCAAGGTGTTCTCAGACCAGAGAAGATAAATAATCCAGAGAGCTTTGGGTCTGCTCCAGTGGAACAGGCCTAAAAAGCTCAACCCTACGTAGGAAACTCATTTAACTTGTCTTGAATGTTTTTGTGCCACTTCTAAATCTGGTTTCCAGTTGGTGAATTTATCTTGAATTAGAGGTTGAGGTACTTGGGGTTCAACGGTCTCTTCCATCATTAAAAAGATGCTTTGACACAAACCTGGCTGAGTCTCACCAGAACCAATCGAGTTAATCATCAGATCCGCCGCTTGTTTGTTGTGGACTTCGTTCGACGGTTTTTCACATTAACGTCATAAAACAAACGATGGGGTGCGACCACATAAACTGCAAAAGGTGGAGTGCGAGTCAAATTCTGTTTCTTTTTACGTTGAAACGAAACAAAGAACGTAAATTTTAAAAGATCCCGTTACCAAAAATAAGCAAGCAGGAGTTCTGTAAAACAAACTCTTCCCCCGAGATCGGTAATGTTTCGGCTGCGATTCCATCAAATAAACAGCTAATTAATTTCAGCAGGAGACTGACGCAAGCTAATCTGAGTCAAACCAGATTTTACTGGTTTGTTTTGAACAGGACAGGAGGGGGAAACAAAATACAATTTATTTAATTTATTTAATATAACGAAACCAGACTCATAATCTGCTGTAATTTTTTATCCTCTTCACTGTGTTGGCTCAGAAGGAAGTAATCCACATTTTATGATACCATTTTCTTATTTGCAGCACAAACAGACTAACTTTATTTGAAAATAAAAAAAACATGTTTCTGCTTGTAAAAGTTCTGGTAGTTTCGGGTTTTATTATCTCGTTGACTTAATGTGCTCATTAACGGCTGGAGAGAAAATAAAAAAGATTTTATTGTGAATCAAAGCTTCTGCCTCGATGGAAGCAGCTCACACTTTGGGATACTGAGTGGAAACTGTGCATTAATCTTCAGCCATCCCTTGTTTTTTTATATTTGGATTCAAATTTTTATTCTTCTACTAATTTCCTAAAGGTCTTCAAAGTTTGTCTTGAAGTTGTGTTATTTGAACTTTACCAGACCTCATTAAAACCTTACTGCACTCGTGTATTTTTTGTAAACTCAAAGCATAGCCTGTTTTTTGTTGTTGTTTACGTAAAAGCAAAGCGACGCGCCAATAAAGCAAAGAAAAACATTTTGTTCAAACCCTATACTGTCTCAGTATTCATCTGTTTTAACATCCTTCAAAATCAACAGCAGTTCAACCCTTCTAAAGGCAAGCAAGAGGCATCATGAAGACCAAGCATACTCTCCACAAAAGGCCCAAGAACCCAGAACATCCAACCGACCTGTCAAAGGAGGACCGGCCACCAGAACTCCCCGACACGGCAAATATTCAGAGGAACAACCAGGAGGACAAACAAATGGACCTAATATACTTACTACTTATAAACCTGTGGTGGGCAAAGTTCTGCTAACCTGCTAACAGAGGAACTATTTTCTCATTTGGCAGACTAGCTTATTTGCTAAATTTGGAAACCGTTAGCAGACCGATTAACTTCCACCAAATAGAGCTCCGCAAATTTTAAGTCATTAAAAAAAACTGTGAAACTACTTTTTATGCCGTTCTTCCCCAATTAAATAAAAACTATCCCATCTTACAAGCAGTGCTGGACGTGTCGGGCACCGTGTGTGTTAGCATGTAGCATTTTTAGCTGCTAAACTTCAAAGTAAGAGCGTCAAAAATAAATAAAATAGCATTTAACGGTATCTAAAGAAAGTGCCATTTGATGTTTGACTAACTCTAAATGGTATTTATAAAAATACAAACTCAAATAAATGCTTTTACTCTGAAAGGTGTAAACTGGAAGTATAACAAGTTAGAGATATAACTCCGGTTTGGATTAGTAGATTTGCCACAGATCTTCAAATTAAACCCAACAGAAATCTAACAGAGTTTTGTGACAGTTTTAGCGATTAGTGTTAATTTTCACAATTTTTTAATCTGTTTAGCACTAGTGGAGCTAAGATTCTTATTTAGCAGATTACTGGTTAGTGAAGCTAACTTTTTGGTTAGGTGTTGGTTARCTAAAATCCACCGAACATTAGGTTGTAAAACAGAAAGCATACCTAGCTTGTCAATATAGTCAGAATTAGAATTTCTTTAAACCAAAGTCGATGAAAGAGCCATCTACAACAGGTAAGATATTTATTGTTTATAACTTTCCCTATAAACCCCATAGATCTGGAGCAATTTTGGCGTTAAGGCTTGAACTGCTCAAAATTGAGTTTCAGATGTTTCAGATTGTTCTCCTTCATTCTCCAAAATGAGACAGTTCAGATCACCATCTGCTCCAGGTAAGACACTGACTACTCAACAAAAAACAGAAATTTTGATTTAAAGAGGAGAGTTTTTAACTAGTTGAGGAATTTAGCATTTACCAGCTAAATTTAGCATTTTTAATATGGTTAGCGTTAGCAGAGCTAAGACTATTCATTGGCGAATTAGTGTTTAGTGAAGCTAACTTTTGGTTAGCTTAAATTCACCCAAAGTTCGGGTTGTAAGAAARAAAGAACGGCACACTTGAACAGATCTGAGATGTTCTAGTTTAAAGCAGATCTCTAAAAAAAAATAAAAAATTAGAAAACTGCCTGAAACACGGAGCACTGACGATGATGTCCCCAAACAGGAAAACATCACGTGACCACCTCAGGGCCCCATCAGCGAACTTGTCAACACGTCAATGGTGCAAACATATTGAGTTGTCTGCTCCGATTTAATGATAAACAAAGGCTTAAACACACAAACACACACACACACGGATCTCATTAGAGCAGGAATTGATGCTGACAGTGGATGTGTGTCTCAGCTGGTGGTGAGAGGAGCGACGACACACTGTTCAGAGACTGATGGGGAACATGGTTTTGCATACTTGCCTGTGATATTAGCTGCAGCCTCCTAAAACCTTGGCGCAGCGGGGAAATAACACCACTAATGATTTTTTTAGATGCAAGTTGTAAAAATCATTAAATATTGTGACAGAAGACGCTCGCTCCGTTTAACGAGGACTCATAAGATGTGATGTTTTCGGGCTGGGCTTGTGTCAAACTGTTTTTGGGATGAGGAAGATAATAGGATGAGAGGGTTTCTAATTAATGAGATGACAGTTAAATAAACTGCAGAAAACTGCTGATAAAAAGCTGAAAGGCATAATAAAACAGGGAACTGGGAGGGTGGCCCTAAAACAGACTAATGATATTCTTTTGGATCATATTAATGACTCAGATTCATATAATTATTCAAGTTTTATTGATGTTTATTATAACGCAGAAGGTTGTACAAATAAAGGCTTATCCTGCATCTATGTTCAACTGTACCTATGTTCCCCTGTACCCATGTTTAACTGTACCCATGTTTAACTGTACCTATGTTCAACTGTACCTATGTTCAACTGTACCTATGTTCAACTGTACCTATGCTCCCCTGTACCCATGTTTAACTGTACCTATGTTCAACTGTACCCATGTTCAACTGTACCNCTGTACCTATGTTCAACTGTACCTATGTTCAACTGTACCTATGTTCAGCTGTACCTATGTTCAGCTGTACCTATGTTCAACTGTACCTATGTTCAGGTGTACCTATGTTCAGGTGTACCTATGTTCCCCTGTACCTATGTTCAGCTGTACCTATGTTCAGCTGTACCTATGTTCCGCTGTACCCATGTTCAACTGTACCTATGTTCCCCTGTACCTATGTTCAACTGTACCCATGTTCAACTGTACCCATGTTCAACTGTACCCATGTTCCCTGGTGCCTATGATCCCTGTACCCATGCTCAACTGTACATATGTTCAGCTGTACCTATGTTCCCCTGTACCTATGTTCAGCTGTACCTATGTTCCCTGAACCAGGTTCCCTGGTACCTATGTTCCCTGTACCCATGCTCAACTGTACCTATGTTCAGCTGTACCTATGTTCCCCTGTACCCATGTTCCCTGTACCCATGCTCAACTGTACCTATGTTCAGCTGTACCTATGTTCGCCTGTACCTATGTTCAGCTGTACCTATGTTCCCCTGTACCTATGTTCAGCTGTACCTATGTTCGCCTGTAACTATGTTCAGCTGTACCCATGTTCAACTGTACCCATGTTCAACTGTACCTATGTTCAACTGTACCCATGTTCCCCGTACCCATGTTTAGCTGTACCTATGTTCAACTGTACCTATCTATGTTCCCTGTACCCATGTTTAGCTGTACCTATGTTCAACTGTACTTATGTTTCCTGTACCCATGTTTAGCTGTACCTATGTTCAACTGTACCTATGTTGCCTGTACCCATGTTTAGCTGTACATATGTTCAACCGTACCTATGTTCAACTGTACTGTACCTATGTTCAACTGTACTGTACCTATGTTCAACTGTACCTATGTTGCCTGTACCCATGTTTAGCTGTACCTATGTTCAACTGTACCTATGTTCAACTGTACTGTACCTATGTTCAACTGTACTGTACCTATGTTCAACTGTACCTATGTTCAGCTGTACCCATGTTCCCTGGTGCCTATGTTCTCTGGTATCTATGATCCCTGTACCCATGTTCAACTGTACCTATGTTCCCTGGTACCTATGTTCAACTGTACCTACATTCCCTGAACCAGGTTCCCTGGTACCTATGTTCCCTGTACCCATGCTCAACTGTACCTATGTTCAACTGTACCTATGTTCAACTGTACCCATGTTCCCTGGTATCTATGATCCCTGTGCCCATGTTCAACTGTACCTATGTTCTCTGGTACCTATGTTCAACTGTACCTATGTTCCCTGAACCAGGTTCCCTGGTACCTATGTTCCCTGTAMCCATGCTCAACTGTACCTATGTTCCCTGGTTTCCATGTTCACTGGTATCCATGTTCCCTGGTACCTAGTTTCYTGTACCTWTGTTCCCTGATACCTATGATCCCTGTACTTGTGTTTTCATGTCCCTGATGTTCCCTGTACTTACATTTTCATGTATCTATGTTCCCTGGTACCTATGATCCCTGTACTTATGTTTTCATGTACCTATGTTCCCTGGTACCTATGTTAAAGAGTCTTGGCTCCCTCTACAATAGTCTATAAATACTGTAAATACAGTTTAGGCACTGTACCAGGGATCATAGGGATGAACCTGTCAGAAAAAGGTGGACAGTCCTCTCTGGGTTGGGATTTAAGTTCTGCCTTTAGGACTCTCTGGTCCACTGTGGTGAAGACAGAGCTAAGCTGAAAGGAGAAGCTCTATTGTCTATATATTTATTGATATCCAGACAGGATCTGATCGTCACTTTTGTTGAAGGTGAAAAATAAAAACACCAATGTTGCCAGAAACTAATGATGGTAATGTTTCTCCTGATCACAGGTTCTGTAGCTGTAATGGTCTTCTAAAGTTACAGCCTGTAAAGAAAGAAACATGGTGGTCTTAAATCTAACATTTTCCTTCGCATGATGTTCACTATCAGACATCACAGTTTCTGCAGCTGCACACCACCCTCCATAAACACAGACACTGAGTAAATGTCTTTATTGGACTAATATCCATCTCCCCCACCTATAAATATCTCTTTTTGTACAATAAAATCCTGTTGTCCTTCAACCTTCTGTGTGATTATTATATTCTGTGAAGCTCTATTAGGTTTCAGGTCTCAACGCCAAAACAAACTCTTCAACAGTCACTCGTGGCTTAGAAGATTCTCATCATCATAACATCGCCTTCCCTGAAGAGAAGCAGAAGGATTTGATATTTTATTTTCTGGTTCTTTGTTTTATTGTCAAAAGCTTTAATCCATTTTAGAAGAGCTGGCTGTTAAACACAGACTATGTGCTGGTATAAGCTGCTGGCAGGAGAATATGACTTCTGTCATGCAGACCGTGAACCAAGCAAACATCTGGCTGGTTTTACTCAACTCTGTATTTAGTTAAATTATTGTTGGACTAAATAAGCCAAGAAATTAAGAGATGTTTGATCAAACTTAGCTGAAAATAAAAAATGGAAATGAACAAACTGACAAGAAGGGAAACCTTTATAAATCACTAAACACAGTTTGAAACAAAAAAAAGTCACCTCAGTGGTTAAAGAAACAGAAATAATTAATATTTTTTTTAAATCCTGGGTTAACGTTAGCTTTTTGTTTTTATCTGGATGTCAACCCTGACAGCACCTATTTGCTTTAGTCTTATTAAGTAAGCCACACATGGCTACATTTAGCCATTTAAAAGTAATTTCTAAGTCACACAGCTTAGCAACCAATGCTAATGTTAGCTTATGTGGCTAACCCTGACTAGTTTAGTTGAATGTAGCTTGCATAAAACTACAATGGGGTTGTAGTTAGCCACATGTAGCCGTATGCCTATGGCTAATGTTAAAAACTAACTTTAACCACCAACCAATATATTTTATCAGGAAATGCTAACATTAGCTTTAGCTTACGCAGTTACTCATGACAAATACATGAATGTATCTTATAAAACAAAATTGGTTTTAAAATTAGCCACATGTAGCTTAAGGTAAGMAACATAGGGCTGAAGTTAGCCATTTAAAAACCAACCAATATATTTTATCAACCAATGCTAATGCCAGCTTTAGCTTATGTGGCTAACCATGACCCATACATGAAATTTTAGTTAAATGTAGCTTGTAAAGCAAAACTGGGTTTTAAATTAGACAGAAGTAGCTAATGTTTGCAACACGTGCTAACATTAGCTTTCACTGATATGGCTAATTCTGAGCTATATATTGCTTTTTAGTTGCACAAGTTAGCACATCTAAACCTACAATTAGGCCAAAATAATTTGCAGCTTAACCCTCTTATCAGGAAAAAGTGTTAGCTAAGCTATTGTTGCCCAAATTAAAACAATGTTGTCCAGTTAGCCACTCAAAGTTAGCGTTTGTATTTTATTTGTTAACATTATGTGGCTGTAAAAAGGCTGTTTATCCTCTCATTTTAGGTCCATCTCCTGGACTTAGACTCCACTGGCCCTGCCATCTCCAAAGCCCCTTCAAGGCACGGCAATCCAACCCTGCACAGGAAACCAGCCGGCCTGTTATTGCTGGCAGCGACTGGAACCATGTTTTAACATTTAGACACCAAACCCCTGGTATCGTATAAATCGTGGTTTGCCGAGGGGGGCGATGTAAGACCCGGCTTTAAGTTCACGAAAACCACAAACACCCCGAGACGGGAAGTAAAGGCAAATGATAAAGCAGATTGATGGATTGGTGGGAGTCAGCTGGACCAAGAGAACCCAAGATGTTGAAACTTCAGAGCCGTTTTGCGTGTGAGGGAAGGAAAACGAAAGATGTTGTGTTTTTGATTTAATCATAATTACATTGAGTTTGTGTCCAAATGACATTAAAACTCCAAACATCTGTATGTGAATTTCCAGATGTTTGAGTCCCAGAAGAAAAGCTTTAGCCTGGAGATGGTTCTACTTTCTTTTATTGTTCTTCCACCACGCAGAGTAGCTCACATTTTCTGAGATTCATCTCAAGAGCCTCAACGTTTACATAATCATATTTCAGCAGCTGGGCTCAGCTTAAATATCAGCCAAAGAAAATACCCCCAAAGGACGTTTCAGCTTCAGCTTTTAGGAACCGAGCCTTGGACCTGTTGGGCCATTAAAGCAGCTCAGAAAGATAAAGCTGTGCTGAAACAAAACGACGTTAATCACTCATCGTTATCCTGAAGAAATCCACATCATCGCCTCCAAACTGAACCTCACAGCTGGATTCTGTCAGTCACTTCCAGAACCGAGGCCAAACTCCACGGCGGAGGCTCCGGCGGCTAATCCTTCTGGGCTAACAAATGGGCTCTTATCGCTCCTCTGAGGACTCAACTTGTCAGATCCTGCAGATACAGCGCCACAGTTTAGAACRCATAAAGCCATTAAAGCGTCGTGCTGGAGCTCCGCAGGTCCCGAGGTCCTGGAAAAAAAAAGCCGGTTTCAGCCCGGCGGGGAGAATAAAGCGACATCTCGACATGGGACCTGTCACCAGCTTATATGTCAGTCATTATTCCTTTTAAAGCCTCTGTTTAACACGAGGGAAAACACTCAAACCGTTCACCTCTGACAGACTCTCTGCAGGGTTTTTTCCCCATAAAACAAGCAGATCTTTGGTTCACCACGAGGCCGGACTAACAGAGAATCCCTGGATGCATACAAACATTGAGTTACATTGCAGAAATGATAAAGGTCTCGACCGTTATTAGCTGTCGGTTGTACTTAAACACGATGTAATGTTGCTCAGAAGGAAAAAGCTAAGCGGTGCAGATTTCTCTCATTAAACAGCAACGCCGTTTCTCCACGTCCAAAAGTCAAAGGGAGTATCTGGTGTCGACTACATGCTTGCTTTTACAGAAAAACCCAAATGTTTATTAGATGATTTATTAGCAGCCGAGGCTGTGTAGCGGACCGAATCCTTTCAGCTGGACTTTCTGTTAGTGCAGTGACAGAACTCGTCTTAATSAGAACTGCCCTGAAAATCCAGAAAAGCCTTTTGATAAAAATGCTCTGAAGTGGGTACTACAGGAAGCTGAATAGGCTGCAGTATTTTTGCACACTGAGTGCTCTTATCTGTGCAACTTTAATGCTTAAAGCAAAAGAAATGAAGGGAGAGAAAACAG
>NW_013952738.1:144018-144702 GCF_001266775.1 Austrofundulus limnaeus
AAGTGGAAAACAGGCTGGTAAAAAGCATGTCTAAATTTAATACTTTTCCCAGAAAACAAGGTTTTTTTGTGTGTGAAACACGAGTCTGAGCTGAAAAACAACTGGGCTGCGATCAAACTGCAGCAAAAAACAACCCAAATCTGATGGCTTTGTCCAGATGTGTGGTCCTAAATCAGATCCATATCTGATCAGCTCATGGAGTTAAATGTCTGGCTGGCTGCTGGCAACTAGCGGTCAGAGGCTAAAAAACAACACAAGAATGAACCACAGACATGAAAGTTTACATTTTAAATTTCAGGTAAAAACCAATACTGGGCTTTAGAGAATTGATACAGTATCAAGAAATTAAATATTGTCACGATTTACAAAAACTACGCCCACATTACACTTTGATCATCACTCTTTAGACAAACCACACCCACATGTCAATCTGACTAACCACAGGTTTATACAAATCACGCCCACATGTCAATCTGACCAACCACGGGTTTATACAAGCCACGCCCACAGGTCAATCTGACCAACCACAGGTTTACACAAACCACACCCACATGTCAATCTGACTAACCACAGGTTTACACAAACCACGCCCACATGTCAATCTGACCAACCACGGGTTTATACAAGCCACGCCCACAGGTCAATCTGACCAACCACAGGTTTACACAAACCACACCCACATGT
>NW_013952738.1:144917-152463 GCF_001266775.1 Austrofundulus limnaeus
GGTTTACACAAACCACGCCCACATGTCAATCTGACCAACCACAGGTTTACACAAACCACGCCCACATGTCACTCTGACTAACCATGGGTTTATACAAGCCACGCCCACATGTCAATCTGACCAACCACAGGTTTACACAAACCACGCCCACATGTCAATCTGACCAATCACAGGTTTAGACAAACCAAGCCCACATGTCACTCTGGTCACTGCTGTCTACACAAACCACGCCCACATGCCAATCTGACCAATAACAGGTTTACACAAACCACGCCCACATGTCAATCTGACCAACCACAGGTTTACACAAACCACGCCCACATGCCAATCTGACCAACCACAGGTTTACACAAACCACGCCCACATGTCAATCTGACCAACCACAGGTTTAGACAAACCACGCCCACATGTCAATCTGACCAACCACAGGTTTAGACAAACCACGCCCACATGTCACTCTGATCACTGCTGTTTACACAAACCATGCCCACATGCCAATCTGACTAACCACAGGTTTACACAAACCACGCCCACATGTCAATCTGACCAACCACAGGTTTACACAAACCACGCCTACATGTCAATCTGACCAATCACAGGTTTAGACAAACCACGCCCACATGTCACTCTGATCAATCACGGCTTACCCAAACTATGCTCACATCCAAGAAACTCCCACTTATTGACTGCAGAGACTCCTGCTTGTGTTTGGTCGCTATTTTTGCTCTCCCATGTTGTCACTAATGCCAACAGTGGACGGGATAGGTAGGGCTCAGTCTAGTGTTATTTATGTCTATGAATCAGAAAGTGTGTAGTACAGCAGTTTAAAGAAGGATGTCAGACGTCGGCTTCTTAAAATAATCTTTAATTTCTCCTCAGAACTTAAAAAAACCAAACCATCATGAACACCTGATCCTCTCTCACCACTTTGTCACCAAGTAAAACATCTTTTTACCAGCTTCACTTTTTGTCAGACACTCACTCACAGCCCGGCTCTTTGTCGTCCTCTCTGGTCTCTATTCATACAGCCCCGTTTTACCTGCACCGCTCCCTGTGAAATGTCCCTTCCTTCCCCCATTATCCAAACCATTTCACCTCACTCAAACCTCCTCCTCCAAGACGAAGAGCCTGTCTTTCATGGAAAAGTGCTCACCCTCAGTTTTAATAACATCTAGTTTTTTTTTCTTCACAAATGGAAATGTTCAGCAGGAAGGTGTAGCTACATCTCACATTTCTTTCAAGAAGGAAGTCAGTGAAATCAGCGCCGATACAATTAGATTTTTTTTTTCTGGTTTGAATTATTGATCACATTAGTCCAAACGAGTGACAGCTCATGGATTGATAGCGGACCCTTAAGGGTCCATTAGCTCTATTGTTCAGTAATGACGGAGCATCTAATTGGCTCTAATGTCCCTACAAAAGTGAACGTTCACTCTTAACTCTGCTCCGGTTTATGTCCACAGCAAAGCCTGACGTGTTAGACAACGAGCCGGCTGGTGCCAACAGCTTTTACCAGTCAGATGGTGAGGCTGGTATAAATGAATAAAATACATTTTTAGATCATTCAGAGTAAAGAAATGTTGACAGAGATAGGGTTCAAACCAAATGAAACACACAGGATGGTGGGTCATGAGGAACAGGGTTGAAGACCTTTGATTTAGATAACGAAAACTCCAATTGATGATACTTTTACTCTAATTAACTAACTAATCTGTATTTTTAAACAGGAAATTTTATAACACTAAACTGCTTTGGAATGAGCAAAAACTAATTCTTTTGTGCAATTAATCATCAGAAAACTGTCAACAATTAATATTTGACATTTTGCAAATAGTGCCATCATGTGATTATGACACATTTTTGTGCGTGACACAAAAGACCAGTTAGCTAGCATATAGCATATCCAGTTTATTAGCAAGATGGTTTTCCAGTTCGCTAGCCAGATATTTAGCATACAGCAAAGCTAGTTTACCAGCAAGTAAGCTATCCAGACCGCTAGCTAGATAGCTGCTAGTTAGTTAGCATATAGCATAGTCACTAGCTGTCCAGTTTACTTGCAAGATAGCTGTTCAGTTAGTTAGCCAGATAGTTGCCTGTGGGCTACCATATAGGACAGCTACCATAAAGGATAGCCAGCTTATTAGCAAGAYGGCTGTACAGGTTGCAAGCCTGATAGTTAGCATATAGCAGAGCTAGTTTACTAGCAAGATAGCTATCCAGACTGCTATCCAAATAGTTTCCAGATAGTTAGCATACAGCAAAGCTAGTTTACCAGCAATATAGCTATCCAAACTGCTAGCTAGATAGCTGCTAGTTAGNGCTATCCAAATAGTTTCCAGATAGTTAGCATACAGCAAAGCTAGTTTACCAGCAATATAGCTATCCAAACTGCTAGCTAGATAGCTGCTAGTTAGCATATAGCATAGTCATTAGTTGTCAAGTTTACTTGCAAGATATCTGTCCAGTTATTTAGCCAGGTAGTTGCCCGTCGGCTACCATATAGGACAGCTACCATAAAGGATAGCTAGTTTATTAGCAAGATGGCTGTACAGGTTGCAAGTCTGATAGTTAGCATATAGCAGAGCTAGTTTACTAGCAAGATAGCTATCCAGATTGCTAGCTAGATAGCTGCCAGTTAGTTAACATATAGCATAGCCAGTTTAATAGTAAGATGACTGTCCAGTTTGCTAGCTAGACAGTTAGCATGTAGCATAGCCAGTTTGTTAAAACGAAGGCTGTTCAGTTTGCTAACTGGCCAGTTGGCTAGACATAGCAGATAGTCGGTCAACAATTAATATTTGCCACTTGGCAATTACTGCAATTAATGCCGTTTGATGATGTTTTCGTGTGCGCCACACTATCACTATCGGGCGTGCATGTAAGCCCAAAGGTATAAGGCAGCACAGAGCAGCTAATGCTAACCCAAAGCTTGTTAATTCACAAGCAATACTAACATAAACTGGAGTTAAAAGAAAACCTGAAAATGCGGACCATGTTAGCTGTGTTAGATGTTGGCTATATGCAAGTGCAACTGTCATCTAATAATTGTCATCTTAATCAGTTAAATCATAACTTTTTTGACAATATCGCAAAACCTCAATGTCTGTTAGAGGCCTTCAGACACCAAAACAAGATGCAGCACTTTTAGTTACTCAGAAGCTTCTCCCAGGACTCTGTAGGTTCTAAAGAAAGTCTCAGGAAAAAAATGGGCACAAATGATGAGTAACATGGGAAACAAAAAGACAAAAATTGTATTGGTCTTCTGGACGGGTTCTTCTCTAATGAAACGTTTCGTCTCTCCTTCAAGAGACTTCTTCAGTCTGAGAGTTTCAGGCAAAATTCAGGCTTTTAAGCACTGCTTCCATGTGACTGATAATCACATCACATGGCTATCGTTGACACCTAATTAACACCTATTGTTAACAGGGGGTGGAGTGATACTGGCAATAGCAGCACTGTAGGAGGGGCTTTCAAACCCCAAAACACATTACGGCAAAGGCTGGTTCACCCCAAAGATCTGGTTCCCCGGCACAAACAGAGCAATGTTGTATATGCTGTTAAGTGCCAGGAGGACTGCGACCAGTTATACATCGGGGAAACAAAGCARCCACTGTTCAAAAGAATGTCCCAACACAGACRAGCTACATCKAATGGCCAGAACTCTGCAGTTTTCACTCATTTACAGGCCAGCGGTCACTCTTTCAGAGATGAGGATGTTCTCATTCTTGATAGAGAGGAACGTTGGTTTGAGAGAGGAGTAAAAGAAGCCATTTTTGTRAAGAAAGACCGTCCATCATTAAACAGAGGTGGAGGCCTCCGTTTTCAGTTGTCCCCCTCCTACAGTGCTGCTATTGCCAGTATCACTTCACCCCCTGTTAACAATAGGTGTTAATTAGGTGTCAACGATAGCCATGTGATGTGAGTATCAGTCACATGGAGGCAGTGCTTAAAAGCCTGAATTTTGCCTGAAACTCAGACTGAAGAAGTCTCTTGGAGGAGAGACGAAACGTTTCATTAGAGAAGAACCYGTCCAGAAGACCTATACAATTTTTTTCTTTTTGATTTTTTACCTGGATTACTGAGATGCATCAGGATAACATGGGAAACATGCCATTCTGTCAAAAAGTGAGTCATCTATAAGATTTGTGTTGTTTGTGTGCATCGGATTTTACAAAACATGAGTCAAAGTGGATGAGTAAGGGACCGTTTCTCCACATGGGTGGTTTGGTTCTCTGAGCCAGGCAGCAGGTGCCGGTGTGGCCCCCCCGCTCCACTGAGCTGTGTCCGGGTGCACGGGTGGCTTCTCCCCCCAGATGGGGCACAACAAACCCTGACGAGCGTGTTTGTGTGTTTATGCTTTACGAGGGAAGCGAGCCGCCATGTGGAAGAACGGTTAGATTGGCGGCGTCTGGAGCCCGGCCCCGCCTGTCTGCGGGGGTTAGCGCTCGTCTCTTCACGTCCAATCTGATGGGCGAAGTCACCCAAAACTGACACTCCAGCCAACTGTTCCTCTCGGTAAACAAGGTGACCGTGTTCCATGTTTGCCAGAGCGACTCGTCTCATCCAGATTTAATGAGCTCAGCACCGCGGCGCTTTTGGCCGATGTGGATGTTCGTGTTGTGAGAGCGAGGAGGACGGGACGGTTGGCGTGCAATTTGCTCAGTTTGTTCTGCTTCTCTCGTTGAAGCGTTTTCACATTTGGGCTAATTAGGAGCATATTTGTCCCAACACACACTGGTACAAAGCTCAGGAAATAAGTATTACAATGTATTCATTTTGTCAACGAGGCAAAAACTGAGTGACGTAGACATGTTTGATTGGAAAAGAAATGGCTTGGCTAAAATCTCTSAATGATAAAGATTGTTTTCGGACAGATCAGTAGGTTCTTATGCTGACAGAAACAGCAAAATAACTGACAAGTGGAGGTTATCTAACTGGTGTGACAAAGTTTCTCCTAAAAACTACAAACGTATCGAGCTAAATAGATGGATGGTTAGCCGTCAAAAAACTAGCTGGATAGCCAGACAGTTAGCAGATAACTAGCTTGTGAGATAGCTAGCCATTTAGCCATCTAGATAAACGGACAGTTACGAAGGCTGTTTCCAAAATGGGAGGCTGTTCAAATCCAAAGACTTCTCAGATGCGGCCAACAAATACGTCTTTCCTTTGCCCCGAACTGAAGGACTGGTCAGATGGATCCTTCACGGCCCACCATATCCCATAATGCATTGTGGCCCGACTGGAGATTCTTTTATGCTAGCAACAGCGGACGTAGCGAGAGAAAAGAATATGTTTTAAATAAAATTATGATGGTATAAAATTTTTAAAATGATTGTGTTGTTAATACTTTTGTCATTTGTATGGACATATTTTTAAATATTTTGTCTGGAAAAAAAGCTAGCTGGTATAGCGAAATAAACATGCACCTTCAGAGCACGCACATTAGTCCTTCGGAGGACGTGGCCTCCTGTTTTGGACACCACCGTAGTTGGCCAGACAGTCAGATAGATGTCCAGTTTGCTACCTAGTTTGCTAAAGGTAGCCCACAATTGGTCAGTTAGATAAATGTCTGTTTAGCTAGCTAGATCTTTGCCCGTTAGCTAGCATGTAGCATAGCCCATTAATTAGCCAGATAGTCGAATTTACTAGCTAGACAACTGGCCAGTTAGCTAGCATTTAGCATGGWCAATTTATTAGCCAGGTAGCTTTCCAGTTTGCTATACTGATCGATGGCTAGAGAAAGCAGACTCGGTCAGCTATATATAGCTGGCCATTTAGCTAGCTAGATCATTGCCTGTTAGCTAGAATGTAACATAGCCAGTTTACTAGCCAGAGGGCTAACCAGTTTGCTAGCAAGCTAGTTTGCCAGTTAGCTGGATAGTTGGCTAGAGATAGCTGACCGTGGGCTAGCTAAATAGTTGTCAGCTAGCTAGCATTTAGTATGGCCTGTTTACTAGMCAGATAACTAACTGGGTATTGATTTAGCTAGCTAGCATGCCATTTAGCTGGTTAATGAGATAGCCCATTGATAGTCGGCAAGTTAGCTAGCTAGAAAAATGTCCAGCTGCCTACCAACCACAGTTGGTTAGCTAGCAAGATAACCACCAGTTTAAAAGCTAAATAACATGCYAGGTAGTGGATAGCTGGTCAGCTAACTATTTATTACTGGTCATAATCTGATTATTAAAAGCTGTAGCAGTGAATTTATCTCTGATACAGTTAGAAAACATGTTCCTGATTATTTAATTTGCAGCAAAGATACTCCTGTTCAATTACAGATTGCTCTTTTGTACAGCAGTACCATTTGTTTAGCTAATAGTGAGTCACACATCCAAAGTCACTGCCCTTCATTSCTCCTGAATAATCTCTCTGCGCGAGTAATGCTCGTCCTTCTGCCTCGTCAGGGCTGGGTCCGGTTGGTGCGGCTGGTGGTTTTTTGGGTACCAGGTGCAGGGGTGGAGGTACCCAGCTGTGAGGCCGCCAGCCAAGGCCTGAATCATAACAGCGTCCTTTTGTCAAGCTGTCAGTCACGGATGACAGAGGACTCGGCAGGACACGTATTGTGGAGGGTGGCGGCGTGGCGGCCTACAAGTCTGAAATGCGAGAGGCCACGTCACGTGCGGTTTGTCGGCCRCGGCTCAGGAGGAAACTCAGGGTGTCGTGTGCGTGACTCTGTGAAGAAGCGTGGCATCAGCGCGCAGGGAGGTGTGCAGACTGGCAGTGCATTATGGGGGCAGCCTCAGCGTGAACTCCTCATCTATCAGTACAACTGTGGAAAATTTTCACCCATAAAGAAAATAATATACACTCAGTACAGCATCTTGTGACTTTAAACTTTTATTTTTCGTTGTATAACAAAATGACTCATTCAACTTATTTCCTCTTCTGTGTTTTTCACAGTTTTTCTCATCCATTGTGTTCAGGTCGTCTGTGAAACGACACGTTTAGCCTGGGAACAACCCTTTATCGCCCACTTGGGCATTAAAAACAGGACTGTATAAAACTCTTCCTCTGCAGACACCCAAAGTTTACACCTCATTATTTCCATTCTCATTTCCAGTCCCCAACACTCACAAAACTAAAACAAAACCAGTTTCTCTTCTCAAGTCACCAAGTACCTTTAGTTATAAGACATTTTATCTACAGAAAGAGTAAAACAACCACGMGGAGCTGAAACACTTCGAACTTAAAGATGGTCACTAGAGGAAAAACGATGGAAAAACAYGACTTTCTACTAAACTACTGATCAAAACGAGCTGACAGTTGACTTAATGACGTGTTCTGCATCCATATGACTCATGTTGGCAAAATGAGTCAGGATGAGCTCAGGCTGCAGGCGAAGCAAGTGAAAATGTTGATTTTTACTGAAACAGACTCGTCTATAAAGACAAAGCTTTGCCATCCCAGTAGCTTGTAGGGGAGTAACATACATTAATCCACATTGATATGTTAATTAAATTATTTAATTAGTACAGCAACATGAAAACATTGGGCCTCATGCAAGAACCGTTGGTACGCACAGATTTGTTCTTAAGTTGTGCGTACG
>NW_013952738.1:154176-169733 GCF_001266775.1 Austrofundulus limnaeus
ACACACACACACACACACACACACACACACACACACACACACACACACACAAGTCTCACTTCTGTCTTTAGCAGCTAAAATTCTTAATTTTTTCCTCTGAAAAACGTGTCGCTTCTATTTAAAAACCAACAGAGGATCCTGATGGATGTGGATCAGACCCGGCTGGTTCCGAGCGGACCCGGCAGACAGCGAGCCAGCACCAACAGGATGTGGACACCGGTTCACGAGGTGTTGCTGGACGGAGACGACGAGCTCATGAGGTCACCCGGCGGCGGCCCGGTTCCGGTTCTTTGTGGTTACAAGTGTTCCTGGTTCCAGCAGGAGGTGCAGACCGGACTTTTCTCGCCGTTTTAACGACGGAGCCGACGAGCTCCCCCGACGAACATCTGGGGCAGACCTATCAGAACCGTAAAGTTCTGATTCAACAAGCCGAAGAAACCAAACCAAATGTTCAGTAAGAAGTTCTGCTGAGCAGATGTCAGAACAGGAAGTGGGTCTGGTTTGTCCTAAACAGGTCTTACTGTTTTTCATTTGTTACATTAAACTCAATTACTGCTCTGAGAGAATGAAAGCAAGCTGCTTTAAAAAAATATTTTAGCTCCTGTAGCTAAAATAAGCTAAAAACCAGCTAAAAGCAGTAAGAGCTTAGCTATAAGTGGTAAAAAGTAAAAAAGCTAAAGCTAAAAGTAGAAAAAATTTAGATAGGAGTTAAAGAAATGTAGCTAACAGCTAAAAACAGTTCAAGTTGGGCGAAAAGTAGCTAAAAGCAGTAAAAGTTTAGTTAAAACGTACCAAAACACTAGCTAATAAAAGCCAAAGTTAGCTAGATGTTAAAACAGCAAAGAGGCATCTGAAAATAGCAAAGGGTTATCTGGAAACTAAAAGTGGCAAAATAGTAGCTAAAGTCTAGTTGAACGTAGCAAAAGGTTAATTAAAAAGCTAAAAAAGCAAAAGGTTGGCTAAATATAATGTTTGTCTAAAAGCTAAAATGGCACAATCTAAGCTAAATGAGGCAAAACAATAGCTAAAAAACTAAAAGAAGCTAACAGGCTAAAAGTAGCAAAAGTTTAAAAGCTAAAATATCGAAGGGCTGTCTAGAAGCTAAATGTGTCAAAACAGTAGCTAAAACCCTAAAAGTAACAAAAGTCTGCCTAAAATTAGCAAAAGGTTATCTAAATGCTAAAACAGCAAAACGATTGTTAAAAGTAACAATATCTGGCTAAAAGCTAAAGTATCAGTGCACTTTCTAAGCTAAATGTGGCAAAACAGTAGCTAAAAAATAAAAGTAGCAAAAGATTAACTAAAAGCTAAAAGAGCAAAAGGGTCGCTAAATGTAACATCTGACTAAAACCTAAAAATAGCAAAGCACTAAGCTAAATGTGTCAAAACAGTAGCTAAAAACCCAAAGTAGCTAAAGTCTGGCCAAAAGTAGCTTAAGGTTAACTAAAGGTTATAATAGCAAAGGGTTGCTAAAAGTAACAACATCAGGCTGAAACTAAAAATAAAGGGTTATCTCAAATCTACAAAACAGAAAAACAGTAGCTAAAGTCTAGCTAAGAATAGCAAAAGTTAACTTAAAGCTAAAAAAAAGGGCTAAATAGAAGCTAAAAATAGCAAAACGCCTGCAGAAGTCTGGCTAAAAGAAGAAAACTAACAGCTAAAATAGCAAAAAGCTAACAGTAAAAGATTTRTTTTAAAAACTGGTTCAGGTCCAGCTGCTGTTCCACAGGATCTCAGAGGTTCAGCTGCAGATCCTCATCGGTGAGACCACCTCTGACCTGGAGTCCACAGGTGTGTGTTACCATGGTAACACGACACCAGGGCGGGAAGACGTCAGCCTCAGAGGAGCAACATTAATCTGAGAAGGGTCAAAGGTCATTTAGTCCATCGCTCTTCAGAGAGAAAGATTATTAACCTGACAGCTGACGGTCTTCACCCCGAAGGTCAGACCGTGCAGCGAGCKCCAGCTCAGACTCTACAGGTTAAAGGTCAAAGGTTCTCCTGCTCCTCACTGACAGGTTGGGACAAAGCAGACGTCAGGTCCGACTGGTGTCCTCGTCGAGTCCCGACTCTGCAGCTGCATCAATCATGTCTTTATTTGTTTCCTTTYATTCCTGAAACAAAAGGACTGCAGGCAGCAGCTCAGCCGAGAGGCTGAATAAAACATGGCAGCGAGAAAAGCCRCTGACAGCGATCAGCGAACACCGACAATACAAAAGACGGGACGATGTTCGGAGGCTGACGCTGTCACAAAAACGTCAGGAAGCAACGAACAATCAAACCCCTCAGCTTGTGTCACAGAAACCCACTTTTCTGATCCGCCCGTAAAACAAAAGATCAAAGAGCTGCCGAGTTCTGATTTTCTGCATTTCAGACACGACGAGCCGATTCTGCTGCGCGCTCCAAGGTTCCCGGGAGCGTCCAGTTAGAGGCCAGCTCGTTAAGAGCGAACAAATCACCAGACGACAGGTACAGGTGTGAGACTATCCTRTAATTCAGCTTCATTTAGCTGATTGATCTGCAGCTGCTAAAAGACAAACCTCTGAAAATACAAGAAAAAACATGTTTGTTCTGATGATTCATCCACGATTAGATTAGTCCACGTGTTTATTTGATAAATTCGTTTCGTTTTCCTAAACATTTCAGTAACAAGTAGCAGCTGTTTGTCATTAGTGCAATAAATATGGCGCAGTATGAGGGCTAAAATTAAGACTATTGCACAACCACCACTTGCTACATCCTTGTAGCAGGAGGCTATACCTATTCTATATCAATCTATGTCTATATCCAGCTATTGATCTGATTAATGATAGGCCTGCACCGCTAACTGAGCAGCTAGCAATGCTAACTGRGAGGCAAATGAGGAGACTATTCATTTGCATTAGCATCGGAGAGGCTAGCGGCTAGCATGGATAAGCTGGCATTAGCATAAGAGGCTAGCGGCTAGCATGGATACGCTGGCGTTAGCATAAGATGCTAGCAGCTAGCATGGATACGCTGGCGTTAGCATAAGAGGCTATTGACTAGCATGTATAAGGTGGCGTTAGCATTGGAGAGGTTAGTGACTAGCATGGATTAGCTGGCATTAGCATAAGAGGCAAGCAACTAACATGGATAAGCTGGTGTTAACATAAGAGGCAAGCAACTAGCATGGATAAGCTGGTATTTGCATTGGAGAGGCTAGCAATTAGCATAGATAAGCTGGCATTAGCATAAGAGGCTAGCAACTAGCATGGATAAGCTGGCATTAGCATAGGAGAGGCTAGCAATTAGCATAGATAAGCTGGCATTAGCATAAGAGGCTAGCAACTAGCATGGATAAGCTAGCATTAGCATTGGAGAGACTAGCAACTAGCATGGATAAGCTGGTATTTGCATCGGAGAGGCTAGCAATTAGCGTAGATAAGCWGGCATTAGCATAAGAGGCTAGCAACTAGCATGGATAAGCTGGCATTTGCATTGGAGAGGCTAGCTACTAGCATGAATAAGTTGACGTTAGCATAAGTTGCTAGAGACTAGTAGGCATGATGCAAGACGGACAGATGGATGTATAGATGGACAGATGGATGTATAGATGGACAGATGGATGTATAGATGGACAGATGGATGCATAGATGGACAGATCCAGAACCAGAACCAGATCCAGAAGCAGGTCTAAATGATTCCTGTTTAAAGCAGAAAACTCTGGAACAACAGACTGAAAGGAGGAAATAAAAATCTGTTTCTGCAGCAGATTAAAGTTTCAGGAATAGGTCCACAGAGGTTTATCGTCTCAAACGTCTCATTATATTTCTTGTTTTTTTCTCCTCACAATAATTCAATAATAAATCCAACATCTTTCCTCTCGGTGCCAAATGTCAAGCTGCGCCTGAGTTCGTGCAGAACCTGTTGGTTTTGGCCTGAGAGAGGCGGGTCCTGCTGGTCTGAGCCGTGCTCCTGCAGGCAGATGGATCCAGAGATTAGCCACCTGATACGTCCGCCCTGAAACAAGGAGCGGAGGCCTAAAGCAACAACTCTTATCAGCTCAGCCTCTCCTCGCTCGCCTCACCACTCACTCTGAGAGAAAAGGGATTTTTAGCAGCTTAAAATTACAAACAGCAGATCTGCTGAGTGGTGCCAAACAGGCAGAGGTGATGTTTTGTTTTGAAGGTCCAGAAATCTGAAGACGGAGCGCTGAAAGACGGGTGGTCAGTCGTCAACAATAACTTTATATCCCCCCTGAAGGACCACCGCAATTTATTTCAACAATCTCACATTTTATAAGACCGATGGTGAAAGAAAACGAGAATAAACACGTTTATTAAACCAACGTACGGTGCAGTACCATATTTCATGCTGAAATTTATGTGTAATAAGTTGTGGATCAGGTAAAAAGTTGTTTATATTTGTGACTTCATAAAACCTCATATTTATGGACGAGAAAGTTTAAAAAAATTATGCAAACTGAAAAAGAATTGAAACTAGTAAAAAGATTTGTAACTGAAAGTACAAAACTACTTGTACAATTAAATATGTAGGACATGCCGTTATATCGTAATTAATGATGTATGGCAAGCCATTGTGTCATATAATTTTTGTAGCAGGTTGTTGCATCACAATTAAGCATGTCTGGCAGGTTGTTGTACCATAACAAATTTTTTAAAAAAAAATAGCAGGCTGTTGTGTCATAATTTAGAAATATGCCAGGTCATTGTTTCATATACTTAACATAGTACAGCAGGCTGTTGTATCATTTAATTAAAAAAATGTAGCAAGCTATTGTACTGTATGATAAAAAAATATGGCAAGTCGTTGTGTTATATATTGAAAAAATATACATATTTGTATTAGTTTCTAATTTTTCTGTCAGCTCAAAAAAATTCAACAAACGTTAGCTCCCTACATATTTAGCTTTGTGCAACGTGTTGTCATGACTCTTTAAAATCCTTCAGCAGAACACACACAGGTTTATCTTGAAATATGTTTTCGTTTTATTTCATTTAATATTTTGGGGGTTTTGTATTTTATCTTTCATGTATTCTGAACATGGCTAAATGTCTCTTCCTCACTGACAGAGAAGACGTGTGAATGAGGTGGTGTCTGCGTTGGAGGCGCCATCTGGTGGCAAACTTTGTCATTACGTCCAATTCAGTGCCACTATGACACTTTTATACATTTTTGTAATTTTCAAAAATGAATTAATCCCTTAATTTAAATTTTGTGTAGTTTTCTTTAAGTAAAAAAATAAATAAATAAAATTTTTAAAAAAAGAATTTGGCGGGCCTGATGGGAGTCGCAGCCTGCCCGCAGGCCACCAGTTGCCCATCCCTGCGATAAACAATAACTAATTAACTTTTATAGCCACCATTTAAAGATGGCCACCACCTCAAAATAAAAACCTTTAAAAACACAAAACCAACCTGTCAGTTTTACAGATGATCTAAGATTTGGAGTGGTAGTAGCAGAGTTATTTGGGCCAACACGACGCGCAGCTCGCCATGACCTCCTGACCTTTTACGTTCAGCCTGCAGAGTGTCAGCTCGACAAACGATGTGCGTACACGTGTGCAAGAGACAATAACAGACAAATGAAGGCCTTGCCTCCGCTCCTCGTTGTTAAAGACTCTGCCAGCCTGATGGCGTCCCGCTCCTCATTGTTATTCATGAGCTCTTCTGACACGTACACTGAGGCTGAAATGACTCTGTGATGAGGCCGTGTAGCCCCGAGTCCAGTTCACACAGTCATTTGCCTGAGTGTTGTTTCAGGGGTTAGTTAGTAAAATGGCTCCTCATCACAGCCCTGCTCTTCCTAAATAACGCCCGGCTGGTGAGCTGTGGTACTGACAGGCACTAACATTGCTGTTAACACACCTGTAAGGTAAACAAACAAATCAACTCTGAACAGCTCTAATGATGAATCAGAGCTCACATGAATTCCTTTATGCTCATTTACTGCTGACATAAATTCATGAAACATCAGTTAGCTGACCGCTAACAAAACATTAGCTTTATGTTGTTTTGTTAACCCTTTATGTTGTTTGGGTGGGGGTTAACCCAAAGGTTGGAGACAATCAAGCTAACAGGCTAGCAGCTATTCAGGCTAAAAGCTACTCAAACTAACAGCTACTCAATGTAGATTCTCAAAGCAACAGCTACAATAACTAGGAGCTRTTCACACTAACAGCTACACAAATTAATAGCTTCTCAAGCTAACAGCTACACAAACTAGGAGCTAAGCAAGGTAACAGCTACATAAACTAGTAACTAAGCTAAGAGCTAAACAAATTAATAGCTACTCAAGCTAACAGCTACACAAACTAGGAGCTAATTAAGAAAACAGCTGCACAAATTAATAGCTACTCAAGCTAACAGCTACACATTATTAGCTACTTAAGCTAGTAGCTATACAAATTATAGCTACTTAAGCTAACAGCTACACAAACTAGGAACTACTCAAGCTAACAGCTACAGAAATTATGAGCTAATCAAGCTAACAGCTACACATTATTAGCTACTTAAGCTAGTAGCTATACAAATTAATAGCTACTGAAGTTAACAGCTACACAAACTAGGAACTACTCAAGCTAACAGCTATAAAAATTAATAGCTACTTAAGCTAACAGCTACACAAACTAGGAACTACTCAAGCTAACAGCTACAGAAATTATGAGCTAATCAAGCTAACAGCTACAAAAACTAGGAGCTAATTAAGATAACAGCTGCACAAATTAATAGCTACTCAAGCTAACAGCTACACATTATTAGCTACTTAAACTAGTAGCTATACAAATTAATAGCTACTTAAGCTAACAGCTACACAATATTAGCTACTTAAGCTAACAGCTACACATTATTAGCTAGTTAAGCTAACAGCTACAGAAATTAGGAACTAATCAAGCTAACAGCTACATAAATTAAGAGCTAAGCTAAGAGACAAACAAATTAAGAGCTACTCGCTAAAAGCTACACAAATTAGGAGCTATTGACTGTAAGAGCTACACAAATTAAGCGCTAATCAAGCTAAYAGTATGTAGCTAGTAACATACTTCTGTTTTTAATATTCATGTTTACCCAAGACAAACCAATAAATCATGACTAAAAAAAGGAACACTTACCATTAACAGATGATGAGGATCATTCTGGAGCTGCGTCCTTTCCATGTGAACCCATCCAGAAAACTCGCGGCACACTGGTCACGTGACTTGGCCTGAAACAACAACAAACACCGTTAGCATTCACAGTGACCATTTTAGCTGTGTTCAAGCCTACAGAAATTTAGGAAATGAGCTGAATTTAACAGGAGAAAAAAAATAAAACCTCAAACTTACATTTCAGTGGAGGTAGAGGAACAAAAAAGGACCACTTTGATCCTCATCCTGCCCTTAAACAGGTACAGTAAAACACAGTAAACCTTATCATTTTACAGTTAGCTTATCCATTCTGCTGCTGTCATAACATAAGTACTACAAATATTCCATCTAACATCTGCAAAGTTGAAAATTATTATTTATACCATATCACTTCATGCTATCACAATCTTATAAACCTTTACTCCACAATTAACCTGAATTTTATGGTTTTAATTTCTCAGACTAGCCATTAGCTCATCAGTTCAGCCGGATTTAAACTCTATTTTCTCAATCTGGTGTAGTTCAAAGAGCTAACAGGTAGGTCATCAATTATTCATAACCTAAAGTGCTAAAATATCTAAAACAATTAATTAGAATTACTCATATCTCCATGTTTTACATTTTATATGAGTAATTAATTAGAATTACTCATATAAAATGTGAAACATGGAGATATACGACCTGTTATCTTTGTTTTGCTGCGACCGTCCATTCAGCCTGGGCGTGAATAATCTTAAAATCAGGCAGAAAGGCAGTGCAGTAAAAGTCACAGGAAGGAGGGAAAGAAAGAAACACGTCTCTGAAATCGTATAATTGCGCCGCGGGGAATTTTAATCAATTAGAGCCGTGGAGCTAATTGAAGGCGGCGTTGTGTTTACTGACTCACACACACACACACACACACACACACACACTTCCTGATGGCCCGGGTACACCAGGCTCACTTCTGATTCAAAGCATTTTGTCATTTCTACTCTTAAGGGTGTAACTTTAGGTCTACCATTGGGGGGGTTATGCTCTAAAACCCTACATGTCATTTTTAGCAATTATGCTTAAAACGTAGATAAATGACACTGTAATTTGTTTAATCAGGTCAAAGTTACATAAAGACAACAAGAGAGTTGCATCTGTCTACTGAACCTGTTAATTCCTATTGCGTTTGAGCAAACAATGTCATTTTATTGGGGGGGTTATTTTGACTGGATCGAATTATTGTGGGGGTCATAACCCCCMCTAACCCCCCCTGCAAATTACACCTATGCTCTCAGGTCCAACAAATGCTTTAAAACTCACAGAGAAACACACAGCTTCCGGCCACAGGCCGTCAGAAATATTCATGAAGACAAAGCGCGGTCACWCTTTATCTGTCGGTGCTGAGCCGAGAGGGTTGACCCTCTCCAGCAGCCGGGCGCCGAGTGTCTAATGGTGTCTGACAGTGTCCAAATGGACTCCCGTACAGTTCAGAAAAGGTCGTTTACATCATTAAGTGCTGCTGATGAGATGAATAATTAATGAGTCACTGCCTGGATGGGAGCAGGAACGGGGAGGAAAGAGGTTGATTGAGACAGGAAGCTGTGCGTTTGAACAGGTGCAGCGTTTATATGGCAAGCTGTAAACGCCGCTAAACGGGCACTTTGCAACGCGTTATAGCTTTAGCGGCCATCTTGGATTTTTATTTTGGCTGCAATTTATGATAGAGCTAAGTCTCAGCTACCAATATATTCATTTTTAACTCAATATATCAAAAATTGGCCAAAATTAAGTAATTTGAAGTAATTTTAGCTAATATCAGCTAAACTTTAGCTACAATTGCAGCAAACAGCTGAATATTGCAGGATGCAACTGTAGGAAGCATAAATAGCACATATTAGCAGAAAAAAGTAAAACAAAGCAGAAGAATAGCAGAAAGAAGCACAACTATAGCTGAAATAGCAGGAAACAGCTAAAATTTAGCTAAATTTGTAGAAAGTAACTGAATATAGCAGAAAGAAACAGTAAGCATAAATAGCACAAATTAGCAGAAAAAGTACAACAAAGCAGAAAAAAGGCAGAAGAATAGCAGAAAGAAGCAGAGCTCTAGCCGAAATAGCAGAAAACAGCTAAATTTAGCAAAAAAGTAGTTAGCAAATAGCTGAATATAGCAGAAAGCAACTGTAGGAAGCATACATAGCACAAATTAGCAGAAAACGTTAAACAAAGCAGAAAAAGCATAAGAATAGCAGAAATAAGCAGAACTATAGCTGAAATAGCAGAAAACAGCTAAAGTTAGCAAATTTGTAGAAAATAGCTGAATATAGCAGAAAGCTACTGTAAGAAGCATAAATAGGACAAAGTAACAGAAAAAAAAGCACAAATAAAGCAGAAAAAAGCACGAGAATAGCAAAAAGCAGAACTATAGTTGAAATTGCAGAAAACAGCTAAAGTTAGCAAAATAGTAGTTAGCAAATAGCTGAATATAGCAGAAAGCAACAGTAAGAAGCACAAATTAGCAGAAAAAAGTTAGAAAAGGCAGAAAAAAGCATAAGAATAGCAGAAATAAGCAGAACTATAGCTGAAATAGAAGAAAACAGCTAAAATTTAGCTAAATTTGTAGAAATATAACACGTTGTAAGAGAAGGGGTTAACTGCGGAATAAMAGTGGGCGTGTCACAAGAGTGGGCGTGTCAAAAGCATAAACACTGTGGGCTACGAGGCCTACATGACGGTATCCTTAGATCCTGCTTGACCTCTTTACAGCCTGACCCTGACCCCAACACTAAGGTTAACCAGGAGAAATGTGACCCAAGTAGGGTTCTCCAGAAAAAGTGGTGCCGTACGGTAACACCCCTTTTGTTCTTGTCCAATGAGGTGGTGCCGTACGGTATCGCCCCTTTTTTTTTGCTTGTCCAGTCAGGTGTGTCCCTTTAACAAAGTCCGTCAAATCAGGTGTGTCGCTTTAGAATATCCTTTCCTTGTGACACGCCCACTCGTCCGTACTCGTCCGCAGAGACCCCCTACTTGCGTTGTAAAGTGCCCGTTTAATGGCACTTACGGCTTCCCGTATATTTACGGAGGAGGCCGTAACACTTCCCTGACGTCCTCCAGAGTTGATTCATTACCTGCAGAACCAGAAGTGGGCGTATCGATACTAAATATCGATACCAGCGCTGGTATTGATATTGAACAATACTCATGTAAAAAGATCGATACTCAAGCTTTGTTCTTTCCCGCACACAGTGACTGCTGCACACGTGGATTTTTCAAAGTCTACTCTCTGGCTGTGTCCAAAACGGCAGGACGGGTCCTCCGAAGGCCGAATTTGTCGGCCGCATACGTCACAGCGTCGCCACGAAGGACATCCCAAACCGAAGACTCCTCCGATGCGGCCGACAAATACGTCCTTCCTTTTCCCCRAATCGAAGGACAGGTCCGATGGATCCTTCCCGGCCCAGCGTATCCCATAATGCATTGCGGCCCGACCGGAGATTTTTTTTAAGCTAGCAATGGCGGACGAAGCGAGAGAAAAGAATACGTTTTAAATAAAAAATATGGCGATGTAAAAATAAAAAAATTTTAGCGGTTGCAATTCTAATACTTTTATCGTTTGTATGGACATGTTTTTAAATATTATTTTTATCATAAAAACGCAAAATAAACATGCACCTACAGCGGGTCATTTAATTCTTCAAATGTTACCTTTAAGTTAATTTTATTGTTTTGTGATACTAGCAATGCTAATATATTGATATTTTTCTAAGTTTGATCTATTTTTGCTTCTGTTTAGCATCGTCACGGTTGCTAGGTGACATGACATACGCGTGGGTGGAGGGGAGGCTAGACCGTCCAAATTCACCGCCTCTTTTTTTTCCGGTCTTCCTGGTCTACCAAGGACCCAGCCCACCTCGACCGGGGAGTCTGGGTCCTCCGGAGGACCCGGCCTGTCGTTTTGGACACAGCCTCTGTCTGTAGTGTTCACACTCAGCAGTGCTAGCCAAACAGCTAAGCTAACTTAGCAGGTGGCTAAGTTAGTCTGCTTATTTAGATAAATCAGAATTGCATTGAAAGGACGAAAATTCCTTATTTTTTGTTTTTCCTTAGAACAATTTTATTTATTAAAAGAAACAAGAAATAACTAGGAAAGATGTCTAGTGGTGAGGGAAGAAGTTTTGTTTTATTTTTGTATAAAAGATTTATTTTTCTAATGTTAAAGAAAACTGTTTTGTTACTGCTTTATTGTTGGCAAGCAAAAATATTAATTGTTATAATAAAGTATTTTGTTGTCACGTACAATGTTTTGCAAAATTCTATCCTAGATCTTTTGGATCTTTTCAAATAATGAAGCTTAAAAAGTATCGGCGATACTGGTCTGGTATTTACTTGGTATTGGATCAATACCAAAATTCCCAGTATCGCAGGATCGCTTGTCTGGCAGGACCGGAGGGGAGTGGGATCAGTGCTGAGGTGTGATGTACTGCGAGCGCTCGCAGCCGAAAACAAACCTCGTTTCTTGTTGACTAATGAAGATTTAAGGAGCCGCTGTTTTTCTTCTGTCAGGGTTTGATCACACGTCAGAGGAGTCCTCGCTGCGCCGCAGCTCACTCGTTTTGTGTTTCACGCCTGCCTCGTCCGAGGCGCCGACCTTTTGACCCCGCAGGATGACAGGAGAGGAGGTGATGACGGGTCACCAGACTCCTCCGTCTGCTCTCAGACCTGCTGCCGGTCTGATTTATAATCAAAATTAATTAAATAAATAAAATAAACTCTCGTCACACGTGTGTGGGAAGAACAAACAGCAACACAAAAACACGTCAGAGCTCACAAAGCTGCTCAGATACGACGACAACATCTCCTTTCTATCATGTAAGAGAGTGAGAGTTTGTGTACCTGTAGATCATGTGTCAAACTCAAGGCCCGTGGGCCAAATGTGGCCTGCCACAGTATTTTACACGGCCCGCGAGAGCTTCAAAGATGATTGTGCTGCTTTAATGCCAGCCATAAACTACATCTCACATGCATGTCAGTTATTTAACCTGCAAAGCGACGTCCTCCGACCACTAGGTGGAGCTGCACAGGGTTTGATGCGTAATTCAACGTGTAAAATCTCCATTTTGCTGCAACCCAGTTGTACTGGGAAGTGGGAATTTCCTACTTACAAGTTGTGAATGGTCAGCTGAGGTAAGCTGAGGTTCTTCTTCCATGAAGCAGCTCTGTTGTCCTCCATCCATATTTTCAGTTCCAGGCTGAGTCATTTCTACCTTCTCCTCTCTGTCAACGCTCTCTGGTTTCATTTAAAAGAGTCGATCATCAGATATTGTCCAAGATTAAYCTTCAGGGTGGATATAGCTCGCTAGCAGCCTCGYACCGAGGACCTATCCACGTCATCATTTACCCAGAATGCTTTGTGTGCAAATAAAATGGCCCCGTCCATGTTAATATATATATATTTTTAAAAATGTACAAAACCAAACAGCCTACATTATTTTTACAGTCTTTATTTTACAGTTAAAATAAATGTTTATTAAATAAAGTCTAATGTTACTAATCGTGGATCCCTTTAACGTTCCCCTTCAAAGTCAGTCATTGTTCTTGTTAATCATCACAGGTAAAGCGGAGCAACGATCAGCCTCGGGGGTCCGTCATCAGACCGGTGGCGCCTCCGCACCCTGCTCCGCCCCGCTTCCACGTGTCCGTGGCAACGCTCCAGTTTGGTATTGATTTTACCATCTGAACACTTTACAGATCTGGTTATATCTTATTATCACCACAGTCTTCCCTCGGCCGCCGGACTGCGAGTTCGGCTCAGAGGCTCCATCAGGAGCCGGCCTCTGCCCGTCTGGGCCCCAGTGAAACACTGTGATGGTACCATTAGAGCAGCTGGAGTGGTCACAGGTGCGGCCCGGCTCCAGGCTCTCTGTGCCGAGTCAAAAAGACAAAACAGTGGAAGAAAAAAAAACMAGAAAGTCTTCGCTGAGATCCAGCGTAAACCCTGCTGAGGCTTCTGGAGGACTCAGGAGGTGCCAGAAACAACAAGAGGAGCTTATTAAAGGCCGCCCAGATGGAAACATAATTAAATACTCGGAGACGGGTCTTAGGAAGTAATTTACCGGAGGAGAGCGACTGCGTAAAGCCTCGCCTGCTTCAGAGCCGGATCAGAAACCTGCTCTGTTTTCAGAGATGATTTCAGATTCCTGCTCCCACTGGAAGTCACGCAGCACCGAACACGAAAGGTCAATCAGCCGTGAAAAAATAACAYCCAAGGACGAAAACGCTGTTTTTACTGAGCCGGAGCGTCTAATGAGTTTTATACAAATTATTATTGTGCTTTTATTGAAATAGAATCAGGAGTAAAATAAATAAAACGATTATTAGAAAAATAATGTTGCATTGTGAGGTGATGGTTTAACTCGGGGGGGTTCAGTCCTGCAGGTTTTAGGGGTTTCTCTGTTCCATTGAGGCCCACCAGGACCAGGACTAGGACCAGGACCAGGATGAACACCCCTGGATTGAAGCATTGTGTTGCTGTTGATCTTTTAGCGCCATCTGGTGGGTTAAAGCACAACCTTCATGTTCCTTTACTGAAAACTGTAACAGCTCCACCAACAACCTGCAGAGGGCGCTCTGTCTTTACTTTCATCTAAAAGCATCAACCTGTCTGTTACAAGGTCAAAATGAGTTTTATTTTATTTATCACAAAATAATAAATATTTATCAGACATTTTGGCTGAGACAAACTCATTCAAATAAACTAAATAAAATGTTCTGTTCTTTCCTCACCGGTGCTGGTGGGACTCGGTCAGCAGGAGATCCTGGTTCTGGACCTGGACCTGGCTCGCCTCCTCCATGAGGGGTCGAGGAGAGCAGGAGCAGGGCTGGAGGGGTCCACAAGAGTCCAGTGGGCCGTCAGAACCAGAACTCCCAGGCAGGTGAGGAAGAACCCAGTTTTACCTTCGAAAGACGAGTTGAATATCGTCATGTGTCGTCATACAGACCAGTACTTACTGGGTTACCTGATACACAGAGGTTATATACCTGATTCATACCAAGTATGTACATGACTAGTACATCCCAGGTACTTATCAGGTACGTAGCCGAATATTTATAGGGTTCATATGTGGAAAAATAGGCACATAAAGGGTTTTGATTTAAACGCGTGCAAAAATTGCATTTTGTCAAAATAAAATGAATTCAATTCATCAATGTATCATTTGAATGAAGTGTCTGAAATATAATCCTAAAAAAAACATTTTTGAAGCATTTTTTTGAGCAGAAGCAACAATAATGATTTTTTTTTTTGACAAAAACAAAACAAAACTGATTTTGAGGAAAAAATGACTTAAAATTTTGAAATTTTCCCTGTGAGCTAGCAATGTTTTTGTTTCTTTTCAACTGGAACATCTTAATATACAAATACTATTTGAGGTTTCCTCTTTATGTTGATGTCAAAAAATACTCAATAAATTTACAAAAAAATTAGGATTCAGACCAAACAGTAATGTATTATAACCAGCAAGACAAATTAAGTCACTTCTCTGGATCAACTTATGATATCAGGATGATCCAGGTGTCAAAATGTAGCTTTTAAAGCAAATAATTTCAAAATGTAATTTGCTTATTTTGACCAAATTTGACTTAAATCGCCATTTTTATCATATTTGCTACGCAGGATTCTGTGACCTATATTTTATCAATGTGATCAATATTTTTCTCAAAAACCTGTTGTATTTCATGTGAGACCTGTATTCTGCCCTCTAGTGGATTATCAATGTACTGCAGGAAGTGGAACTTTTTTTTTTTGCCTTTTCAAAATGTCTGCTGACATGAGGTCATCCACACATTTTTTTCAGGGAAACTTTTGCTAATTTTGGAGACGTTCTGGTAAGAATAACATCAATATTGTTTGTCATTTTTTTAATAAATACTTTCTGTGTTGAAACAATGCATAATTACTTAAAAATATTTTTAATAGTACAGTTAAACCGTGTTAAAAATTTGTGTATCAAACTTGATACTGCAGGTGCTCCAGTCCTGAATTGTCAAGTGACATTTTAGTAATTTAATAAACAATATTCTTGCCACAACACAACACACATTATTTTGGATGATTGATTAATTACYGAAATGYCATTTGAAAACACATTTAGGCTATTTTCAAAGTGGTTTCCTTTGAAATTATAATCTCTACATTGTACTGACTAAATATTTATGTGTTAGATGACAAAGAAAATTGAGGAAGAAGAGGGAAAAAAAGTAAGAAAATGTCATCAGTATGATAATGGTGATTTTCTATAAACTGTAAGGTTACATCWGTGCCTGAACAAGGACAGAAACTGTATTTGTGCCTACCACCAAGTGAAATAAAAGGCTGTAAAAAGTTAATGGTAAGAAACAAAAACAAAGAAGTAAACTTCCTAGAGTGTTTTAAACTTGTTAAAAGTTATGGGCAACACTGTCTTTTGTTTCTTAGTTTAAC
>NW_013952738.1:170004-173325 GCF_001266775.1 Austrofundulus limnaeus
CAGGCTGCAGACTCCAGGCTCCAGGCTGCAGACTCCAGGCTCCAGGCTGCAGACTCCAGGCTCCAGGCTGCAGACTCCAGGCTCCAGGCTGCAGACTCCAGGCTGCAGACTCCAGGCTGCAGACTCCAGGCTGCAGACTCCAGGCTCCAGGCTGCAGACTCCAGGCTGCAGGCTCCAAGCTGCAGGCTGCAGACTGCAGACTCCAGGCTGCAGACTCCAGGCTGCAGACTCCAGGCTCCAGGCTCCAGGCTCCAGGCTGCAGACTCCAGGCTGCAGACTCCAGGCTCCAGGCTGCAGGCTGCAGGCTGCAGGCTGCAGACTCCAGGCTGCAGACTCCAGGCTGCAGACTCCAGGCTCCAGGCTCCAGGCTGCAGGCTGCAGGCTCCAGGCTGCAGACTCCAGGCTGCAGGCTACAGGCTCCAGGCTGCAGACTCCAGGCTCCAGGCTGCAGACTCCAGGCTGCAGACTCCAGGCTCCAGGCTCCAGGCTGCAGGCTCCAGGCTGCAGGCTCCAGGCTGCAGACTCCAGGCTTCAGACTCCAGGCTCCAGGCTGCAGGCTGCAGGCTCCAGGCTCCAGGCTCCACTCAGCGTGACTCATATGCAGATGAGTTGAACAGGTAGGCGGAGAGGAGCGAGCAGAGGGGAAGTGGTGAGGATGCTTTACGCTCACAGCAGCTCAGTTCTCCACCGTCAGCCTTCAGAGCAGCGCCGCTCCTCAGGTAAGACTCCCGTCCACTCACCTGTCCGGGTTTCCGTCTCTGTCCTGACCCGTCTGAGGGACAGAACACAGGATCCACCCGGCCCGCTTCAGAGCGTTTGTCTTGCGGGACGAAGAAGAGCTAAAGATGAGATGACAAGAGGAAACCAGCTGCACTTCCTCAGTCAGAGAGATAAAACAGCTGAAGTCAGCCTGTTTTCATCTTTTCATCATAAATGCAAAGAAAACAGCTGCAGTTTGAGTGTGAACAGCTTAAATGTTCACCTGCAGCCGCTGAGGTTAAACAGTGACTTTTATCGTTTGTTTGCTGTGAACGCCCAGTTCAGTCTGCCTGTCAGAGCTTTAATCAGCTGCTGGACTTACTTTAGTTTCCTGCTCCTAAAATGAGCCGACGTTCAGCAAACACTCCGTCCTGACTTTGATTCTACGTTTTGTTTACAGTAAAACGGGTGTGAGCTCCACAATCAGCGGCCTGGATCTGTGTTTATTGTGACAATAAGTGCAGCAGGTGGGCCGGTGTTAACACCGGGATCATTTCCTGACAACGTTACAAAGTTCATTGTGTTTTATAACCTGCTGCCTCGCTGAAATGTCAAGTTTAGATCTTTTAAAGTGGTGTTTGGTGGAAACACTGTGAGCGATTATTATCTTACCTGCTGCAGATCGCACTTTGAATGACCTCAGTTTGAAGAAAAAACATTTCAKTCTGACCAGATTAGTTCAGACTTCAGCCTGAAAGACAGCAGGAGAAAATATTCCTTCTAGGAAAGTTAGTTTCACTTTGAAATATGGGTTTAGGTGAGGATAATGAGCCAAACAGAGGCTAAAATGAGCTAAACAGAGGCTAAAATGAGCAGAAAATAGACTAAAATGAGCCATATAGAGGCTAAAATGAGCCAAACAGAGGCTAAAATGAGCCAAACAGAGGCTAAAATGAGCAAAACAGAGGCTAAAATGAGCCAAACAGGGGCTAAAATGAGCAGAAAATAGACTAAAATGAGCCAAACAAAGGCTAAAATTAGAGGCACAGAGGCTAAAATGAGCAAAACAGAGGCTAAAATGAGCAAAACAGAGGCTAAAATGAGCCAAACAGGGGCTAAAATGAGCAGAAAATAGACTAAAATGAGCCAAACAAAGGCTAAAATGAGCCAAAGGCTAAAATTAGCAGAAAACAGGCTAAATTGAGAGGCAAAGAGGGTAAAATGAGCCAAACAGAGGCTAAAATGAGCAGAAAATAGACTAAAATGAGCAAAACAGAGGCTAAAATGAGCAGAAAAAAGGCAAAAATGAGCAGAAAATAGACTAAAATGAGCCAAACAAAGGCTAAAATTAGCAGAAAACAGGCTAAATTGAGAGGCAAAGAGGCTAAATGGGAGTTAAAGAGACCAAAATGAGAAGATCAGATTTCACAGAAAATGTCATCAAATTGGAGGTAAAGATGCAAACATTAGAAAAATAGGCCAAAATGTGTCAAACAGAGGCTAAAATAAAAGGTAAAGAGGCTAACATTAGCAGTAAAAGGCTAAAATGAGCAGAAAATAGGCTAAATTAGCAGATAATGGGCTAAAATTGGAGGTAAAGAAGCTAACGTTAACAAAAACAGGCTAAAATATGTTAGCCAGTGGCTAAAATTAGCAGAATAAAACTGGAACCTAAAAGCAGACAAACAGGTATTTAAGTAGCAGTTTTGATGGTCAAATTAGCATACGTCTGTAAAAGCTGAATGAAGCAGAACAACAGCTACAAGCTAAAATAACACAGTAAATAAAACCAAGTTTTTGTTTTAATCTGACTAACTCTTCTGACGTCACACTTTAGAAAAGACTGATCTTTAGCTGCTTTCTCTTCAGAGTTTAGAGAAAGAGAGGTGAAAAACAAAGAAAAGAAGAGACGACCCCCCCCCCCCCCCCCCCAATCACCCAGTTCTGTTTTCCTGAAGTCAGACCACAACACCACATCCTGAAGCACAAACTAAAATTAACGCTGCTTCTTCGAGCTTTCTCAAAACACAACAGAAGAATTGACTCTTCGGGACACTAAAAAAAAAAAAACAGGTGTTAAAAGAGAGTCTGTCAGTGAGAGGGAGGGGGTTTATAGAGATGAAGTCATATTTTTATTGTTTGTCCAAAATCTGAAATGACTGAACTGAGGTCTTAAATCTCTGAGAACACAATAAAAAAATAACTTTATTAACAAACGGGCACCAAATCCTCTGAGAAACTACGGTTGACTCCATTCAAAGGTTTTCTTTTCATTAAACCAAAACAACAGCTCCAGTTTTTAAAGTAGCTTTTTGTGTAAAAGTTACAAACAGTTAGTATCTTACCTCAGGTAGGGCCTCATGCTGCACCGCGATGACTAAAGTTAGCTGCTGATGCTAACTTTATCTGGATGCTATTTGCAAAAATCATATACTGTAAACATTTTTTATTTGGCTAAAAGCAGCAAAAGCTTTCTGATGACTAAAAGTAGCAAAAAATTAGATAAAATATACAATTTAGCAAAAGGCTGGCTAGATGCTAATCTAGCAAAAGGGTAGTTAGAAGCTAAAAGAAGCAATAAACCAGCTAAAATAAACAACTTAGTAAAAGGCTGGCTAGATG
>NW_013952738.1:175111-178993 GCF_001266775.1 Austrofundulus limnaeus
ATGCTAATCTAGCAAAAGGCTAGTTAGAAGCTAAAAGAAGCAATAAACCAGCTAAAATAAACAACTTAGTAGAAGGCTGGCTAGATGCTAATCTAGCAAAAGGCTAGTTAGAAGCTAAAAGAAGCAATAAACCAGCTAAAATATACAATCTAGCAAAAGGTTTGCTAGTTGTTAAAGTAGCAAAAGGCTAGCTGGAAGCTAAAAGAAGCTATATAAAAAAAGAGAATATAAAAAGAGCAAACTGCTGATTTTAAAATAATATTTTTGAAGGAACTGAAACAATCTTCATGTGTTTCTATCAGGAAAAACTAAATAATTGTTATGATAGGTGTCTGTGTTTATGATTTATTCTAGTTTTCTGTCTTGTCTTCTGGTTTCTTCCACCTGTCTGCTCCAGCCCCGCCCACTCACACCTGATCCTCATGTTTCTCTCCCAGGTGTTTCTTGTTTTTGCTCATTAGTCTCACCTTTATATTGTGTCTTGTCTTCACCTCCCTGTTGGATCACTGTGCTGTGGTTCATGTACCTCAAGTTTTGTATCAAGCAAAGTGAGTTGTTTTTGAGCTGCCATTTGATAAATAAATGGTTTTAATAACAGAACAAACAGTTTAAAAGTTGAACGACTTCCTGATTCTACAGTCACACCATTAACTCCCATTGATTCTGAGGGAGGAAAAGGACTTTCTGGAGTGATTTTTACGTTTAGAAATCTGAAAAAGAACATTTTATAAAACCAAATAAGTGAATTCCCGTCAAACAACAAAAATCCGACTAAAGTAATTCCTTGATAAACGAGCCTTTGTTTGGTGAAACTTTTAGGCAGGTGAGGGTGTAAAGTTGTTATGAAAGACGATGGATTTAATGGTTTTCACAATCCGTCCTAATTAGGATGAAGGATTCTTGGGTTCAAGTTTCACAAAAACACCAGAAATCCCTCAGAAGCGTGCAGCAGCTCCAACAGGACGGATCCAAAGCTTCAGCCGAGCAGAGAAGCTGAACGGGACAGAGCGTTTAGGACAGCCTAAACAAGTGCAGTAATGACCCGTCGGCTCGCATGCTTTGCATCCACATTTATTCAAATGTGACCCTGCTGTCTGTGCCCAACCCGCAGGAGCGACACACCTGGGAGATGCAGTTTCTGTGAAACCTGCCGAGTGGTGGGGGGGAGACAGGAAGCGGTTCAACCTTTTAAATTGGGAGGAAGGACAGCCGAGTTTCCCCCTGATCGAGTTCTGCCAGTCCAAAAGATGTCAATGACTAGCCTGGACCGAGGAGGAAGAGGAACCAAGGCCTCAAAGCACCACAAAAAGGTACGAGGGCGTCGGCTCCATCAGAAAACACCTGAAATGTTTTCTACTAATTTAACCAGGCTGATAGTTTTGTGTCAAATGTTTCTTAAAAATCAACAAAAGTGCCTGCTTTGATTTAATTAATATTTACTGACAAATTAATTCACTATAATGAGGTCTAATTGGCAAAACATCAGTGACAGTTTTAGTGGAGCATCTAATGATGCTAATGTTGTTTAAGTTTTATTTTACGTTGTATTTTAAGTTCAGAAGTCCAACAACACAAAGCTGAAAACTGGTTTTCCACCGCTGTTTGTTGCAACGACAACATGGTAAAGAACTTCTGCTTATTTACTGTATTGTTCCGAGGTCAGGTTAAGTTCCATGTCAAAGTTAAAGTGCAGCTAGCATAGTCAGTGATTCTTATAACGTCTGAAATTCAGGATTTAAAACAGTCTATCATCATCATAAGGTGCTGCATTTTCACACACGTTAAGGACAACAAATAAGTAAATAGCATTGTAAGCTACATGTGCATTTTAACACAATTAGCAAATTGTCAACATAAAGATATAGCTGCACTTAGCATGATTAGATGAGTGTCAATGTAAGGTAGTAGCTTTAGCTGTGTGTTTAGCATGGTTAGCTTAATGCTSAGTTTGAAACTAATAGTGCATTTAGCGTGATTAGCAAAAAAAAAACATTGATGACCATGATTAGCAAAGTTTGAGAGTACGCTACCAAGTAAAGCAGTGCAATTAACTAAATGTCAATGTAAATTAGCAGCTAGCTGTGCAATTTAGCATAGTTAGCTAAATTTCTATATAAGCTAGCAACTTTATGAAATTTAGCTTAGTTAGCCAAATGTCAATGTAAGCTAGCAACTTAAGCTATGAAATTTAGCTTAGTTAGCCAAATATTAATGTAAGCTAGCAACTTAAGCTATGAAATTTAGCTTAGTTAGCCAATTGTCAATGTAAGCTAGCAACTTTAGCTGTGCAATTTAGCTTAGTTAGCCAAATGACCATGTAATTTACCATTTTTAGCAGTGCATTTTAGCATAGTTAGCAAAATGTAAATGTAAGTTCGCAACTTTAGCAGTGCATTTTAGCATAGCTAACCAAATGTATGTTAACATGTACATTTAGCACAGTTGCTAAATGTCAATGTAAAGCCTGATTAGCTAATTGTCTATGTAAGCTAATACTTATAGTTGTGTGTTTAGCTTTGTTAGCTTAATGTTATGTAAGCTACCAGTAATTGCTATGCAATTAACAAAGATAATTTCACATTAACATAAGCTAACAGCTCTAAGATGTATGTTTAGCACAATTTATTAAATATCAGTGTAAGGTAGCAGCTCTAAAGGTATGTTTAACATGGTTAGCTTGATGTCAATGCAAGCTAACACCTATATTTAGCACAATTTATTAAATATCAGTGTAAGCTAAATGTCAGTATAGGAAGATTAATTATTCAACAACAGGTTGTAAATTTATTTTATTTTATTTATTTATTTATTTCTAAATTCCCAGCCCACATCTGAGGCACTGAAAGGAGCCATCCAGCTGGGCATCGGTTATGCTGTCGGTAACCTCAGCTCCAAACCTGACAGAGACGTCCTCATGCAGGACTTCTCTGTGGTGGAGTCCGTCTTCTTGCCCAGGTACGCACACACGTAAGTTCATTAGGTCTCTTTTAATAAAATAATGTTTGTTTTGCATCATTTTTTATGCACTCAGTGAGGGTAGCACCCTAACTCCAGCGCATCACTTCCCTGATTTCCGTCTGAAGACGTACGCCCCGCTGGCGTTCCGTTACTTCAGAGAACTCTTCGGCATCAAACCGGACGACTACCTGGTGAGTGCGGAGAAACGGGCCGGGTCGACGCCTCGGCGGGTCCAGCCACGCGTGACGCAGGTCTTCCGCTGTGTTTCAGTACTCCTTCTGTAACGAGCCGCTGATCGAACTGTCCAACCCCGGGGCCAGCAGCTCCTGGTTCTACCTGACCAGCGACGACGAGTTCATCATCAAGACGGTGCAGCCCAAAGAGGCCGAGTTCCTGCAGAAGCTGCTTCCTGGTTACTACATGGTGAGTCTCCTGCTGAAAGTGCTGCCCCTTTATTTTTGAACAACTTCTGTGGTGAAACTGCTCCGCCAGTTCGCTAGCAGCTAATAGCAAAGCTAACATTTTGTTTAGCAGATTAGCATTTTTGCTAACCTTGGAAATCATTAGCGGAACGATTCGCTTCCGCTAAAGATTCTGATGTTTCTGTAGGTACCACACACGTTTGTTTTAAATAAAATATGTTTATTAGCTTTTTTTCTCTTGTTTAGTACGGAGCCCGCGACGGGACATTGAGGATTTTTTTCTTTTGCGTTCCCTCGCAATACTTTTGCGTTCCCTCGCGATACCTTTGCGTTACCTCGCAATACCTTTGCGTTACCTCGCAATACCTTTGCGTTACCTCGCGATACCTTTGCGTTCCCTCGCGATACCTTTGCGTTCCCTCGCGATACCTTTGCGTTCCCTCGCGATACCTTTGCGTTCCCTCGCGATACCTTTGCGTTCCCTCGTGATACCTTTGCGTTC
>NW_013952738.1:179313-183642 GCF_001266775.1 Austrofundulus limnaeus
CCTCGCGATACCTTTGCGTTCCCTCGCGATACCTTTGCGTTCTCTCGCAATACCTTTGCGTTCTCTCGCAAAAGTTTGATTAGTATATGGACTGAATTAAATCAGACTTTTATTTTTGAAATATTCAGTTACCAAAACAGGATGTGTCGCTACAAGTTAGTGAAATTGACATTGATGTTGCGTGGCTGCACTGTGTTAAAATATCGGCATATGACACACTTCCATGCGTGGTTGTGTGATATATTCATTTTGAAGCTGAGTTAAAGCAGTAGGCTAACTCGCTAATGGTAAACATGTGAGTTTGTTAATAAACCTGCAGCACAACAGTGTTTAACGACTTTTGCGAGGCAACGCAATACTTTTGTATGGGAACGCAAAAAGAAAAAAATCCCCCTTGTCCCCTCGCGGGCTCATTAGTTTAGTAGTTTAGCATTTATGAAGCTCATATTTTAGTTTAGCAGATTTGTGGTTAGCAAAGATAACATTTTGGTTACCTTCTATTCCTGCACACTTGAAACTGTTTCAACCATTTACAGAATAACACACAACCTTTGTTTTTTTTTTAACTTTTATACTCCACTTATAGTTTACAGCTATGGATTAGCTACTTTTATCTTTAGCTAAAGTTTTGCTAATTTGTGGCTAGTTCTGTTCAGCTAAAAGATGTAGCTAAAACACACCTCTCCATTGATATTTGGCTAACTAAGCTAAATTGCACAGCTAGAGTTGCTAACTTATATTGAAATTTAGCTAACTATGCTATGCTATGCTCTATTTGTGGTTGCAGAACCTGAACCAGAACCCGAGAACGTTGCTTCCGAAGTTCTACGGCCTGTACTGCATCCAGTGCGGCGGCGTGACGGTGCGCGTGGTGGTGATGAACAACGTCCTGCCGCGAGCCATCAACATGCACTACAAGTACGACTTGAAGGGCTCGCTGTACAAACGCCGCGCCTCGCGCAAAGAGCGCACCAAGTCCTCGCCCACCTTCAAGGACCTGGACTTCCAGGACATGCACGAGGGACTCTTCTTCGACCCCGACACCTACAACGCCCTGATGAAGACCCTGCAGAGGGACTGCCGGGCAAGTTTACAGGAAAAAAAAAAAACCCCACAAAAGTCACGTTTTTGTCTTTAAAAAGCAGCAAAATATTCTGAGTCGGGTTAAGAGTTTAAAGAGATTAAACCTTTTTCTGCAAACTAAAAGAACACCGTGCTCCAAATCTCACCCCTCCTGACCAAACACTGCTATCCTGAAGTAAACCCTTTGAACAAAGAGGCTCCTAACGGCCCGGGTTACCTAACCTGCAGACTGGTTCTGCAGCTGCTCAACTGGACCTCTCTGACCTCAGGTGCCTCCATGTGCTGGAATTTAATCCTTAATTAGACGACTCATGTTGTTTCACGGCGGTTCAGCCAGGCGCTCTGTGGTCATCCAAACAGCCAGAGGTTGAGCCCTGCCCCGTGTACCGGCCTGGCCCGGCCCGGCCCGCTCTGGTTGCGTAACGTTATCAGGCCTCGAATGATCGGCTTAACTCGGGACGGCAAAGAGTTAAACCCCACTGTGAGTGGTCTTAAAAACTGGAATAAGTTGATTGAACAACCAAGTAGATACGACTGAAACTACGAGAAGCTGGAGAAACTGCATCCATGATGAAAACAAGCAGCTGTTGCCTCATTTTAATCCTCAATACAGCTGAACACCAAAAACTAATGGATTTTATCAATAATCTGAACAATCAGATTGTTTCTGTCACAGACCGGACAGTTTATACTTCTGTTGTCATTTGARGATCAAACATTTTATTCCGAATGTTCTGCACAAAGCCTAATCGGCACCAAAATCACATTTTATTTTCTTAGCAAGGGTTGTGTGGAATAATTATAAGCAGGCAGTATCATACCTGCAGTGGAAAGTCTTCAGAATCATTTCAGTATGATCAACAAATCAGAAATTCTTACGTAGAAGTCCGAACAGCAACTGAGAATCAAGCTAACAACTATTCAGAGTAAAGCTATTTGCTACACAAAGTACAGCTAACGGCTACTAAGAATGAAGCTAAAAGCTAGTTGGAGTAAAAGTAACAGCTACTAAAGTTGAAGCTAAAATCTACTTATAGTGAATCTAACAGCTACACAGAGTACAGCTACTAAGAATTGAGCTGACAGCTACTTGGAGTAGAGCTAACATCTACTAAGAATTAATCAGCTACTAAGAATTAAGCTAACAGCTACTTGGAGTAAAGCTAACTGCTACTAAGAATTAATCAGCTACAGAGTACAGCTACTAAGAATTAAGCTAACAGCTACTTTGAGTAGAGCTAACATCTACTAAGAATTAATCAGCTACTAAGAATTAAGCTAACAGCTACTTGGAGTAAAGCTAATTGCTACTAAGAATTAATCAGCTACAGAGTACAGCTACTAAGAATTAAGCTAACAGCTACTTTGAGTAGAGCTAACATCTTCTAAGAATTAATCAGCTACAAAGTAAAGCTACTAAGAATTAAGCTAACAGCTACTTGGAGTAAAGCTAATTGCTACTAAGAATTAATCAGCTACAGAGTACAGCTACTAAGAATTAAGCTAACAGCTACTTTGAGTAGACCTAACATCTAAGAATTAAACTAACAGCTACTTTGAGTAGAGCTAACATCTTCTAAGAATTAATCAGCTACAAAGTAAAGCTACTAAGAATTAAGCTAACAGCTACTTGGAGTAAAGCTAATTGCTACTAAGAATTAATCAGCTACAGAGTACAGCTACAGCTACTAAGAATTAAGCTAACAGCTACTTTGAGTAGACCTAACATCTAAGAATTAAACTAACAGCTACTTTGAGTAGAGCTAACATCTAAGAATTAAACTAACAGCTACTTTGAGTAGAGCTAACATCTAAGAATTAAGCTAACAGCTAATTTGAGTAGAGCCAACATCTACTAAGAATTAAGCTAACAGCTAATTTGAGTAGAGCCAACATCTACTAAGAATTAAGCTAACAGCTAATTTGAGTAGAGCTAACATCTAAGAATTAAGCTAACAGCTAATTTGAGTAAAGGTAATTGCTACTAAGAATTAATCAGCTACAGAGTACAGCTATAGCTACTAAAAATTAAGCTAACAGCTACTTTGAGAAGAGCTAACATCTAAGAATTAAGCTAACAGCTACTTAGAGTAAAGCTAACTGCTACTAAGAATTAAGCCAAGAGCTACTTAAAGGAAAGTTAACAGCTATCCAAAGTAAAACTAAAAGCTACCAAAAATGACGCTAAAACCTTGTCAGAGTAAAGTTGACAGCAACTAAAATCAAGCTAACAGCTACACCGAGTAAAGCGAAAAGCTGCCCTGAGCACAGCTAACAGCTACTAAAAATTAAGCTAATACATTTTAAGAATTAAGCTAGCTGCTTATAGTAAAGCTAACATCTTACACAGAGCACAGCTAACAGCTACTATAAATTAAGCTAACAGCTGCTTAAAGTAAAGCTAACAACTTCTTGGAGTACAGCTAACACGTAAGAAAAATTAAGCTAACAGCTACCAAGAATGATACTGAAACTCTAACGGCTACCCAGAGTAAACATATCATCAACTGATAATTAAGCTTCAAAGAGTCAAACTAACAACTACCTATAATCAAACTCAGCTACACTGAGTGAAGTTAACAGCAACTCGGAGTAAATCTAACAGGAACTGTGAATTAAGCTAACAGCTACTCAGAGTTCAGCTAGCAGTTACACTGAGTGAAGTCAACCAAAACCCAGAGTAAAGCTAACAGCTACCCAGAGTTAAGATAATATCTGACATCCAGACACGGTCTCTCATGTTCTGCTTCTGTCTCCTCAGGTTCTGGAAAGCTTTAAAATCATGGACTACAGTCTGCTGCTGGGGATCCACGTGTTGGACAGGAAGCCTCTGAGCAGAGGGAGTCGATGTGACAGCAGGAGGGGACAGAAGGTCCTGTACTCCACCGCCCTGGAGTCCATCCAGGGGAACGTCAAGGATCCAGACCCGGTGGCCGACGACGACACGTAAGAAAACCTTCAGAAAGGACTTCGTTTGTGAACAAAAACACCAGTTTTTACTCTTATTTTCATGTTGGAGCTTTTTTTTTTTTTACCCCGAGATGGAAAGACCAGATTCTGTAACGCAGGTCGTAGAAAAATAATTTCTCTTTTCAGACTTGGAGGAATTCCTGCCAAACATCGAGACGAGAGCCTCCTGATCTTTTTAGGAATCATCGACATCCTGCAGTCCTACAGGTACCTGAGTCATTTCTACCTTCTCCTCTCTGTCAACGCTCTCTGGTTTCATTTAAAAGATCATCAGAT
>NW_013952738.1:183741-195849 GCF_001266775.1 Austrofundulus limnaeus
TCATTTACCCAGAATGCTTTGCGTGTAAATAAAATGGCTCTGTCCGTGTTAAAATATATTTTTAAAAATGCTAAAAACTGAACATCTTACAGGATTTTTACAGTCTTTATTTTACAGTTAAAATAAATGTTTATTGATTGTTAGAACTAATCGTGGATCCCTTTAATGATTTATTTTTAATCTCAGGTTCATAAAGAAAGTGGAACACTCCTGGAAGGCTCTCGTTCATGACGGGGTACGTTAGATTGCATCATTTCCTGTCTCCCTGCAGGTTTTTATAGCTCAGCTCTGACTCAGTTTGTTCTGTTTCAGGACACGGTCTCGGTCCACAGGCCCAACTTCTACGCCGACCGCTTCCTGAAGTTCATGGGAACGACCGTTTTCAAGAAGCTGCACCGTAAGTCCCGCCCCTCGGTTTCTGAGCGCCGTGTTTCAGGCGGCTCTCCGGTGACCAGGTCTCTCCGTGAACCTGCAGCTCTGAGGGGAGCGTCCTCCAGGAGGAGGCGGGGCTCGCTCCACGCCGGCCAGGCCAAGTCCCTGTCCCAGGAGGTGCTGTCCCCGCTGTGGGAGGCCAAGGACGAGAAGAAGAAGACCCAGAGCCTCGACAACCTGGACGGAAACTGTGAGGAACACCAGACTGTTGTTTCAGTCGAGTTTTAGCCTCCTGGTTTGTCCTGACTCTCTGCTGCAGTTTACAGCTCCTCCAAACAACCGGATCTTCTCCCACAGTCCGCTCTGACGTGCGAGTCCAGCAGGGACGTCCAAGAGGACCCAGAGAACGGGTACGTGTTCTGAACCCCAGAGCTGTAAAGTTACCRAGTACAAATACTTTGTTACTGTACTTAAGWAGAATTTCTGGGTATCTTTCTACTTGAGTAATTATTTTTCAGCGTATTTCTACCCCTTACATTTTTAAAAAAAGACAAGAAGTAGAAAGTCGTTACTTTTATTTTAAGTTTTGCTTGTTTTCATTCCAGCTTGTTATTGTAAAAAATAAAAACTATCCATATAAACTGAGCCTCCTATAGAGTGAATTTAACTGTGGTTGAATGAGAAGTATAAATATATAAAACTCTGATAGTGTATTAGTTTGTACACAAACAAATCATGTCACACTCCAGCAGGACAGAATCATTCAAATAAAAGGACTGTACTTAAGAAGTATTTGTATTTCATGAATTATATTATTATTACATTTGGCCGCAGCCCTCAGAAGTAAATTTTTGGTAAGATACTTGTACTTTTACTATCAGTTTGTGGTACTTTATACGACACTGGTTTTGTGTTGCAGTGAGGAACGACGAGCCTCCAGTTCCACCATCGCGGTGGACTCTCCTCTGGCGTCTCTCAACAGAAGCCAGTCGGACACAGAGCTGGACGTTTACCTGGTAGGACGGGTTTCATTTACCAAACATCTGATTTAAACATTAAATGAATACTTTTATACAAGCATGACTCAGCAATAACTCTGCTGACTGGTCATTATCAACTCTTACTGATAAATATATTTGTAAGCCCCTGTAATATCTGGACCTCAGGAGTGAAGGACCGCCCGGGTTTTTCTGGAACAARCCCAACCGGTTGGACCAGTTAGGGTTCACTTTAGGTTTTGGTCCGATACGTTCATTCAGAATCCAGTTCTGATGAGTGTTTAGGGTTTGGTTTGGTTTGATTTGATTTATTGATTTAACAGGAAAAGATGATTAAAAATCAAGCCTGACTCAGCATAATTGCTGTTTTACAGCAGSTTCCTGTTCTGCAGCACATAAAACACTCAGAATTACAGCATCACAATCACATCATTATACACCATAGACACAAAGACAAACAAGCATACCAAATTTCAGGAAGGCAGCATTTGCAAAATAGGACGTCTAAATATGAGCACAACAAAAAGTGTCCAGCAGATGGCAGACAAGATTCTTCTTAAAGGGCTGTAGTTTTGAAATGGACTTTATGTTTTGAGGAATGTCATTCCATGCTTTAGTATAAACATAGAAGAAAGACCTCTGGCCGTAACAGTTTTTAAAAGTTGGTAATATCAGTTGTCCTTTTGTAACAGATCTAGTTGAATGACCACTTCCAGAATTTGATTTGGGCAACAATGCACAGAGAGTTCCATAATTGGCACCTTGGAAGACCTGAAAATATAAATTAATACCACTATACAAAACATAATTCTGAAAAGTCAAGGCATCAGACAATGAAAGAACTGTACAGTGATGAGTCCAACCAGGAAGTTTTTTATGAATTTTGTAGGCCCTGTTGTAGAGCCTAACTATGGGTTCTAAGATTTCATTTGTTGTAAGAGACCAAACAGGTAAACAGTACGACATGGTTGAGAGTATAATGGCATGAAGAKAGATATTTGAAACAGAAGATGTCAGATTGGATCTAATTTTTGAATAAACGTATAATTTCAGTTTCAACTTAATGGTTAAGACTTGTACATGATCACGATAAGTCAAATGAGAATCCAAAGTAATTCCAAGATATTTGTAGGTAGTGACAATATCAAGGGGTTTGTTTAAAAAGTGAGTTGATTTGTTATATTGAAATGTCTCCTGAGTGAGGAAAAATACATGCACACAGTTTTTTTTAATATTAATTGACAAAAGATTATCTTGAAGCCAACCATGAAATGTCTGAAGATCTGCTTGTAACTGACTATCAATAGATTCAATATTGAAATCAGACAAAAAAGAACAGTATCATCAGCATACATTAAAATATTTGAATACTTCAATATTTTTGGAAGGTCATTTATGTATAATAGGAAAAGCAATGGGCCCAGTATGCTACCCTGCGGAACTCCCATGAAACAGGACAGAGACCCGGACACAGAGCTTCCATGTTTCACAACCTGACACCTGTCAGTCAAATAAGAGGAAAACATTTGTATTGCAGATGATGAAAGTTGAAAAGAAATCAACTTTTGTAAGAGAGTATAATGATCAACTGTGTCAAACGCTTTACRAAAATCAWTATATACAGCACCAGTTACTKGACCTTTGTTCAAAGCAGCACGTATTTGTTCAGTGAATAAAATTAATGCAGACATGGTYGACCTTGACGTGYGGAAACCATGTTGGCTATTGYTTAGCATATTATTAGCTTCTAGATGCTGAAGTAGTTGATTAAATAATGTTTTTTCAAGTAACTTAGAAAAAATAGGAAGAACAGAAATTGGCCGATAGTTTGACCCAACTGTGTCCATGTTTCAACCGTCCAGCTCTTAGGTCCAAATGTTTCGCCTCGACGACTCTGACCAGATCAACATTCTTCTTGTTTGACCGTCAAACTTGTCTCTGAAAGACATTTGTCTTGTCCAGGTGGACGAGCTAAAATCTACTTCTGGTGAAGCYAACAGCTACCCAGCTAGTAGCTGATAATCAAGCTTGAATAAAACACTTTCTTACTGTGGATTTGATGCGGAGACGTAACTGAAAAAGGAAAACATGTATAAAAAAAACATGTAAACAAAAAGTCTAACTAGAGAATTTATTTTCTGTGAAAATGCAGTTAATGCTGAAAGGTTTTTACTGAAAAAAGAGACGACGTACAAAAAGTTGCAATTTGTTGTAAAATAGCCAAAATAGCAGAGAAGTAGCTATAAAGTAGCTGAAAAAGCATGTTTCCTATATTAAGCAGCTGAAAGAAGTAGCTAAAATCATCACAATTACCTGAATCTATCTAAAAATGGCTAACATTGGCTGAAAATGGTTAAAAAGTAGCTTTAATAACAGACAACAGCTGAAAGATACATAAAATTAGCAGAATGAAAATTATAGAAGCACAAAAAATGTAAACTTTTAGTTAAAACTGCTGCAGCTGAAAACTTTTAACAGCAAAACTTTTAATGAGTTCACTTTGAACAGCTGATGTTTGCTGAAAGCAAACAGAAATAAAATGATGTGAAAATCAGTAATGAAATCTATAAAAATGTGTCCAAAAGGCTGAAAAGAGCAGAAATGTAGCTAAAAATAGCAGAAACAAGCTAGATTTAGCAGGCAGAAGGTAAATGTTCACATTAGCTGAAAAACTAAAGTGTAAAACAGTTGCAATGTTTGATAAAATAGCTATGAATTCGCTAAAACGAGATGAAAATAGCTAAAAAGTAGCTGAAAAAGCTGGAGAAATTGGCACAAAGAAGCAGAAAGACCATATGTTTGCTGATTTAAGCAGTAAGAAACTGAAATTCTCACAAAAATGTAAAGTTTGTAGAAAAAACTAAAATTAGCTGAAATCAGCTAAAGTGGCTTAAAAGGCAGAAAACGGCTTAAATTAGCATAAAAAGAACAAAAAGGTTGAAGTTAGTGGAAAAGGGCAGAAAGACACTTGAAATGGCTTAAAAGGCTAAAAAAAAAGGCTGAAAGCTGAAATTAGCACAAAGGAGCCRAACCAGAGTGAGATGTGAAAAGTGCTGTAAAGATTTATGAACATTTTGAAAGGTTTTAAGGATGTTGAAAATAATAATAACAGGAACTTTTCATTATTATTTTTCATTGTGAACAAAAATGACCAAAAACGGCTGAAAAAGTATAAACTGCTGAAATACCTGAAGTCATAGCAGGAGTGTCCTGAAGGAGCTGAATGTTTTGATACATGAATTGTTGATTTAGCACAAAAATTGTGGAAAGAAAAGTTGCTGAAAACCGTACAGAATAAAGAGCCGTAACAACAACAAAAGTCCTGACTGACCCTTCAGTACCCTCACTGACCCACCGGGGGTCCCGACCCCATCATTTCACTGAGACATTTTGTTGGATAATTTCACCAAAGAATAATAAATTCCTTGTCCAGTCTCGTATAAACCTCCACGAGTCTTTTCTAATCCCTGCCACATTAACTTGTGAACTGATTTCAGCCTCGCACAGACTCATCCAGGCGGCCCAGCTGGAGCTCAGTGCCTCTTCTAAATGTAAGCATCGAACTAAACAAGCTGCATCTTTCTGTCGCTCAGCTTCTCTCTGCTTCYTTAATAAAACGCTTCATGTCAGAAATGGAAGCGCTGAGTCATGAGACGTCCCCGTGCATGGCATGATTACATCTTTCTGATGCACCCTTCGGGGACTTTCCTCTGTGTGGGGGGGGACAGGAAGTCCCACTGGCACCCTGTGACGTCCTCTCTGTCTRACTCGGCTCAGTCTTCCTCCTCTTCCTCGCTACCTCCAATCCCGTCAGCATGAGGAAAAACCTCCATGATTTGTTCTGCYGCTCTCCTCTTACGTAACCTTCAAATCCTGGCCGGGGCTTACACGGAGCTGGTTCTGAGCCCGCAGGAAGCAGCCAGGCTCTGTGGGACGCCTGCAGACGTCCGAAACTGCAGGAATATTTCAACTCTTCTGTGTCTCTGATTGGGTAAAGTGTTCCTGCCTGTTTTCACCTCCAGGATTTCTCCGTTTGGACACTGAATCAACTGATTTTAGACCACGGCTGGTGGGTTTGTGCACCGGTACCAGGGCCGGCCCGTGGCATAGGCAGTGTAGGCCAACACTAAGGGCGCCATCCATCTAGGGGGCGCCACAAATGGGGGACAGGGGAAAAAATCTTTTTATCAGAATCTAGTARATTTAGTCTAAAAATAATCACTGGTTCCACAGGTTTATGAACTTGTTCTGCTTTGTTCCTACATGAGGATGTTTCAGAATAAAAGCATCACATGATGCAGTCGAAACTAACTGCTGCTGCTCATAGTGGAAGTGGAAAACACAATAAGGAAAATGGAAGTTCACTTATGATTTTATGTAAAGTTAGTGGTGGGTACAGTGCTAATAAGCTGCTAATAGTGGAACTAGCATCTAATGTAGCGGATTGCTAACTTTGGAAACTGTTAGCGGATTGGTTAGCTTTAAGTTCACTAAAATGTTCAACAGTGTGAAACTTCTATTTTTATGCGGTTTATCCTGAATTAAATAACTATCTGCTCTCACAAACAGTGCTGGATGTGTTGTTGCCTGTAGCATCTTTAGCAGCTAAATTTCAAACTAAGAGCGTCAAAAATAAATAAATATTTAACAATCTTTCAATAACGGATACAAAAATTGGCATATAAAATACGGTGGAGAAAGTATTTGCTATTTGTTGTTTGACTAATTTCAAACAATTTATAAAAATACAAACTTGATCAAAGACATGCTTTTATTTTGATGGGGCTAAACTGGAAGAAAGACAAGTTACGCAGAGCTATAACTGGTTTGGGTTGACCAATTTGCCACAGATGTTGTTTTTTTTTTTAATCCAAAAAACTATTTTGTAAACTTTCTCTTCAAATAGCTGGAAAATGCAGATATTTTAGTAAATCTTCTACTAAAAATTTCAATTTTCTCAACCCCCCCAGAACTGCTTCAGTCCACAGCTGCTGGTTAACATGAACAGTGTTCATCATTCCTGCCAGCAGATGTTGGCAGTTATTAGGTAGACTTCAGGTTTTTTGTTTCAAATTAATTATAATTGTTTCAGTTAGACAAAGACAAAACTATTTAATTTACGTGACTTCATGTAAATTAGCAGTAACATTTAGAAAATAGCACAAGAGAACACCAACTGAAATATTGACTAGGGCACCAAATTGATTAGAGCCACCTTCTCGTTGTGACTCGTCAGATTAAATCTGGTCTTTTTAAGGATTAATTATTTTTCAGAGATGTAAATGGACGTAAAAGGAAATAGGAAATACTAATACCGTTCTCAATTAAAAATAAATCAAGTTGTATGCATAGAGTGCACGGTGCGCTCTTTAGAGTGAGTTTTTAAATTAGACTCTTTTGGAGAAAAATGCCAATATAGCCTTGTGTAAATATGGCAATATATAGTGATACATCATATCCTGACCGTATCAAATCTTTAAATTCTTGCCAATAAATAGCCCTACCAATAAATCATTGCCAACAATGATTATGATGTTCACACCAAAACTGTAATCTTGTTTGTTTGGTTCAGATATTCTGGTGTGAGGTCACAGGAGCTGTCTCTCAAAGAAAAACATCAAATCTTTTTTCCTGAAAGGTGAAATTAAACCTGAAGCTTTGGAAACATGTCAGCATTAATCTAGAACAAACCGGCTCAATGTTGGACAAACTCTAAAAACGTGTTTTGTTTTTTTTATTAAACTGTCCCATCGACCGAGATTTAAGAGATAAACAATAAATGTACAAAAGTGGAAATAAAGTACCTTGCAGGTAAAATTTGTGCATTTAAACAAATGGCCACCAGAGGGCAACATTTCCCTAAAGTCTTAAAGTTGTACAGTTTTGGTAGTTTTGTTTATTTATAACATTAAAAGAGACAACTATACATGTTGAGTACTAAAGAAAATCAATCATTACTCTGGAATTTATATTTATTTATACATGTTTGTATTTTCCAGTGAGGATGCAGCAGAACGACGCAGCACAGAGGATGGAGAAAACTACGAGCAGCGCCGCGCCGCTTCTCCTCCTTCAGCATCACTTTGTGCCTTTTTCAACTTCACTATTTGTGTAAAGGTCAACAAATCTCTGCAAACGTCATTCTCCGTGTTAACAGCTGGTGTGTCAGTTTGGCTTTATGTGCGTCGAGAACCACGAACACTAGGCTGATTCTTCCTCTTTCCGTTATCTTTGCTGCTAGTAAAACGTCCGAGTTCCACTTTTCTTCTCTTCTGCTTTTTGTTTTTCTGGAAATCTGAACAGCTGGATCCCTGAGAACAGGCATATCATTTTATTTGCTGTTATTTTCAAATCAGCCCTGTTAATAAATCTTTTGACTTATTTATGTATAAAACACGCAGATTTATTTCTGCTGTAATGTGAATCTCTGTATATATGTAGAAGAAACTGCTATATATATTTTTTAAATCCTTACAAAATTAACAAATAAATAATTATAAATAATTGAAAAATGACCAAAACTACAATGTTATCTGCTTTACTTGTATCAGCATGCTAACATTAGCATGCTAACATTAGCATGCTAACATTTGCAAACTAAGCTGTGTTCAGTTTGGAGTTAACTGTTTATGACGCTTTTTCTGTTTCTTTAAATATTTTTAAAATCTGTGTTTGAGCTTTTAAACATACATAAATGTATTTTAATTTATTAGCAACTGTTAGCACGCTAACACCGAAAATTAAACAAATGTTAGCATGCTAATGTTAGCGTGCTAAGCTGTGTTCACAGTTCAGAGGTAATTGTTTATAACATTTTCAGTTTCTTTCTATCTTTATACAGCTCATGTTTGAATTTTTTTCCACATGTAAGAATTGTACTTTATTTTTATTATTAGCAGCTTTTAGCATGCTAACACAGAAAAATAGACAATGTTATTATGCTAACTGTGCTAAGTTGCGAAAACAGTTTAGAGCTAATTGTTTAGGACTGTTTATAACTTTGTTTTCTGTTTCTTTCAATCTTTTTACAGCATATGTTTGAGGTTTTTTTCACATGTAAGAATTGTACTTTAAATTATCAGCAGCTGTTAGCATGCTAACACAGAGTTAGATGTTAGCATGGGAGGCTCACACTGTATTAGTATATTTTTAATGATAAAACCTAATTTATTTGAATGTTTCAGGACATAATTTCAACATAGTTTTAATTCTACTTCATGTAAACTCTGTAAGAGCMAATTTTAGTCATTCACACTTAAAAATAAATGTGGAATTGTTGACAAACTATTATTTTGACAATAAAACACTGATTTATGTTCATCTAAATCAGTAAAAAACTAGCATTCACATAGCACGCTGCGTCGTTTTAAACAAAGACCATGTGATCTGTTAGCTGTGACTCTCAGCTACACCTGTTTTTAGCTCAATATTTGTAATTTTAACGGATTTGTAACCATGTAGGAGTTTGCTGCAGGCAATAATTAGGCCCATATTTTATTATCTTTACAATAAGTTATTAAAATCAGTGTTGGCTAAAAGCTAATTTTGAAGGTTTGTTGTAGTTTGTCTTTTATGTCTGTACAGATGTATTTGTGTAATTTACATGCCTAAATATCTGAGAAAGAAATAAATATTTAATGTCTTTATCTTGTGATTATAGTCTTTAATGCTCGCATAAATGGTGAAATTCATATTTTTTTTATATAAATACATGAGTTATGGAGATTTTAGAGATTTTATTTTTTCCGCAGTGATAATAGGGGTAGAGGAAGGCAGAGGGTCATATCCTGAACCGGTGGAACCAGTTAAACCAGCTGCTTTTAGGCCACAAAAGCTTACTGTAGGCGGCAGACGTGTGTTTTCCTCAGGACAAAGACTGAATTCAGCGGGCTGATTACTCTCAAACTGCTCCAAGATAAATGATACGACCTGTTGAGATCTGATAGAATTTCTGACACAGCATGCTTTGAAGTGAACACTGTAATGACAGAATGTGTGTTATCTTCATTTTTACAGAAAACTATTAGTAGAATGTAGATATTTGTTTTAGTATAAGACATAATTGTGTGATCTGTAGAATAAGGATGAATCAATAGAAAATGCTGTAATTTAAAATACAACAGGCTTGAACTATAGATGAAAACATGTCCCAGGCTGCCTGCAGAAACAGACAGTAGTGTCTCAGAAGCCTGAAAGGTGTTCAAGCCTGTGAGCTTCAGCCAGAAAGAAAGATCGAGGTAAAACCCATTTGAACTAACAAGTGGTTTGTCGAACCCGGCAGAAGGTCCAAATTCATGTACAATGGAAAAGTCCCATCCAGAGCAGGTTCAAGAAAAATCCCGCCGGGGTTTTTTTGAGAATCTGTTGTTAAACGGACAAATGAGGCCATCAGTTATTAGGGGTGTAAGAAAATATCGATACACTGAAATATTGCGATATTTCATTTCCCGATACTGTATCGATATTCTAAAGCCCTGTATCGATTTTTAATTAAAGTATAAAACGTCAACCTTCTTGCCAGCCGTTCATTTTTATGTTGTAGTTCAGYCTCTGACCACTAGTTGGCAGCAGTGAGCCAGCCATTTGGCTCCTCTACCTCTTAAGCGCCAGAGAGTAAGAGAGCATTAGCATTGTAAGTAAACATTAGCTTTTCTTTGTTTTTTCCAGTGAGGTTTTTATTTAATAGAATTTTTGGACAAAAAATCACAATATATCACAATATATTGCCTTGCTTACAGTATCGCAATATATCGGGATATATCGTATCGTGACCCCTCTGTTATATGTATCGTATCGCCAAATTCTTGCCAATACACAGCCCTATCAGTTATATGGAAAAAACCTGCACTTCGGCTAACATGTTAAGAATCAAAGAGGGAAGATCATAGCAGCGTATTTACGAGTGGACACTTCAAAAAGGCTGTGTGATCAAATGTCTATACATGAAATGTATTAAATTGAAGCTGTTTAAGTAAAATGTATCTTTGATGTGCTGAAACGTACGTTAACCTAAATGAAACGCAGACTGTGACTAACACGTGAAACATTGTACGCATTAATTAAAACATGGTTTGACGTGCTTTTCTTTTTAAACTGTATAATTTAGAGTTTAGTTTTAAGCATGTAAAAACCTAGGGTCGTGAAAAAGTGAAGACAATTGGTTCATAAGCTTTAAGATTGGGCGACCACTAAGGGGCGCTCAGGAGTAGAGGGAAAACATTACACCTAAAACCGAAGTCAAGAAGATTCGGAAAAAGGGAAAACGGAYGACCTCGCCGTGAGAAGACCACCCGAAAGGAGGGCCGAAGGAGAAGACGCCGACTATAAATCAGGCAGTATTCCTTTGTCTAGATCAGTCAACACGGACTGCCTTGACTCAAACACCCACTTCGGATGTTATCATCCATTAAATGGAGGTTATCAGTCCCATAGAATAGCTTCACACTGTCAGCTGGCTAGTATGAGGCATAAAGGTTAATTTTAGAGAAAATGACATGGGCTACGATAAAATAGACCATTGTTGCAGGCCCAACGTAGGGCAATGGGTAGAGCACTGGACCGCAGAGTAGGAGAGCCAGGACTGAGACCAGGCACAGGAAGCCAGAAAACCACATCCCCCCACCCCAGACAAAAAATTTATTAAAATGTGTTTTTGTTATTTACACATTCACTGCCATTGATATATTAAACCACTAGGGGGCACTGTCGGGACAGTCTGAAGCCATTCTATGGGACTGATAACCGCTAATAACGTCCATTTAATGGGCTGATAACGTCAGAACCTGCTGACTCAAAGGTTTATGGAATGCCAGCTGTTTTTGGGGCCTAAAAGAAATCTTTTAAAAACTTGCATCAAAGCCTACTCTCTTATCATTTGGAACATCATTTTTGGGTGATGTTTGCATTGGAACTAGGATTTAACTCTAACTTTTCAGAAAACTAAATAATTATAAGTACTGTATTTGGAAAAAATACACTACAGTTTGTCCTGCTCCACCCCAGAACTCCAGTCGATCCACTGTTTTTGGGTCAAATGTGTATCTTCGTGTATCAAAAAGGTTCTGACCAATTACGAACCCATTTTACATGGATGAAAACCTTTGCAGGAAAAGGAGGAGGCCCAGGTTCTTCCTGCTCGGAGCCACTTCCTGTCCCAGTTTACTTTCCTGTCCGAGTGAATTCCCAAACAGTTACTCCTCGATATCTTTTCCTGGATCTCTTCCACCCCCTGCGATGGAATGAGGAGTGGCTGGAGTCCTGGATCTCCTGAGGCCCGCCAGTTTGTCAAAACCTCTGGTCCTGGAAGCTCCATCAGCTGCATCCAGAAACYGCAGAATCTGAGACGATCAGGTCCTGAAATAAAATAAAAATGTTGGTTTAAAGTGGAAAATAATTCAAATTATTCTTTAAAATGTAGTTTAAACTAAACCTTAATGACTTCAGATGTGTTACACAGTTTTTATCAAATTTTTTTATAATGTTTTACATAATTAAGACAAAATCAACTTTATTTTTCTCTTTGAGTGAGTGACTGAGTTAGGTTTTTGTCAAACAAAATGTTTTACTGGCATTTTCTATCCCAGAAACTAAAATAATCATTATAATCTAGCTTTAAGTGATCAAAAAAGTACACTTTCATAAATAATCCTTCAAATTTGCTTTGAAAGCGATTGCTATTCTGTACTGGAAAATCCCGTTGTATGTTTTGTGTTTTTGCAAAGCTATATATACATATATA
>NW_013952738.1:196730-206203 GCF_001266775.1 Austrofundulus limnaeus
CCCCTAACCCCCCACAATGGTGGTGCCCCTGAGCACTGGGTGTTTGGGTTGTTTTAACCCTGCAGATACCAACCAGTTCAATATAGAATATTTCGGTTATTATTAGTTATTGAATTTATATTTTCTATATTTAGAAGATGATGATGATGATGATGATGATGATGATTAGGGCTTTAAAGGTACCTGAGAGTTTCGACCACACACACACACACACACACCTGGTCTCTGTTTGACCCTCACCTGAGTCACAAAGTCCCGTTTTAACCCAAGCGTTGACTCAGATGCTGATACCAACCACACCTCAACACATTCCCGCGTCAGAACTGCAGCTCCGCCCACACAGCGCACCTGAAACCTCGAGGCCCCGCCCACATACCTGCGAGAACAAGGAAATATTATATGGATCCCGGGACGACATTTACGGATCGTTTCCCGGGCTGAAACAACCCTCTGGTCGGTTTGTTACACCTCACCCAGCTCCGTGTTCGGCCCCAGCAGCTGCAGGTGGATAAAAACAGGACTCACCTGGTGAGTACGTCATGTTCTGTTCGCAGGACCGTCGTCTGTTTTCCGTCGTTTTTTTTCCCTCGACCTTCGTGTTTTATCCTGAGAGTTTGTGTTTGAAAAACTGCTGTTTCCTGCCGGGCAGCACTTTGCTGTTTTCAGGTTTTTATTTGGACCCAGTTTGTTGTTTTGTGTTCAGGCCTCAGAGTTTCTGTCGAGCTGAACAGGGTGTGAACTCCAGCAGCGTTTTATAATCTGTAGCCGGGATTACACCGGATTATTTACAGAACATTTAATAAACAAAGTAAACAAACTGATTAACAGCTTACGTCTTAAAATAAACTTATGTGTACAAATAAGAAATACTTTAGAAAGTATTGTTTACTGTTAGTACTTTTACTCAGGTTTTGGACTACAAACATGGCGGCCAAAGTAGATAACAGGTACAGGTTTTTGGGACTACAAACATGGCTGCCGTTTTGTGAGTTTATGTTTCCACTGTAGGTTAAAGAGATGTTTGATTTTATGGTTCTGGACTACAAACATGGCGGCCAAAGTAGATAACAGGTACAGGTTTTTGGGACTACAAACATGGCTGCCGTTTTGTGAGTTTATATTTCCACTGTGTAGGTTAAAGAGATGTTTGTTTTTATGGTTCTGGATCACAAACAGAGGCCAAACTTTGAAGTACCTAACTTACATATGTACTTTTACAGGCTTTGTACACTGGTTTTGTCTGCTTGGTACCCAGTCTTTGTCCGTTTTGTACCTCACCTCGTACCACTTTGTGTTTTACTTTTACCAACTTAGTGCCCCTGTTTTGTCTGATTTGTGAATGAGCTTTGCCATCTTTGTACCATGTTTTTGACCACTTCGTACCCCACTTTTGCCTGATTTTGTACATGACCACATGACCATTGCCCTTTTTTAACATTGGCATTTGTTGGCGATTGTTGTTGTTGTTTGGCCCATTTTGTATCTTGGGTTTTTTACCACTTTGTACCCCACTTTTACCTGCTTTGTACGTGACATTTGTCAATTTTGTACTCTGCCTCGTCCTGTATGATTGATATCCTGCCTTTGCTGGCTTTGTACCCAGTTTTTGACCACTTTTATCAAACCTTTGCCCATTTTTAACACTTTATACCCCATAATGGCCCACTTTCTATCTTGGATTTTTAACACTTTGTACCCCATAATGGCCCACTTTCTATCTTGGATTTTTAACACTTTGTACCCCATAATGGCCCACTTTCTGTCTTGGATTTTTAACACTTTGTACCCAGTTTTTGACCATTTGTACCCTGCTTTTACACAGTTCACACCTGGGCTTTGCCTGCTTTCTGTCTCCCTTTTACCTGCTGCGAACCTCGCCTTGGCTCGCTTTGCATCTTGGTTTTATTCTGCTTAACTCGCTTTTAATTGCTGTGTTTTTATCCCATCTTTGCCTGTTCTGTACCCAACTTTTACTCCTTATGTACCCCCATCACGGCCATCTTTGCACCCTGATTTTGCCTTTGTTGTACCGGACCTTTGTCCATTTTGTACTCTTTCTTTGCTGGCTTTGTATCGAGTTTGTGACCACTTTGTACCCAGTTGTTGGCTGCTTTTGTTCCAACTTYGCGTTCTTTGTACGTTATTGTTGGCTTCGTACCTTGCCATGACCGTCTTCTTATCCCACCTACATCTGCTTTAGAGTCTGCCTTGTCCCACTTTGTATCTAGGTTTTTACCACTTTGTACCCCACCTTGGCCCTGTGTTTACCACAGCTTTACCTTCTTTATACCAGACCTTTTACCGTTTTGTACCTTTCCTTGCCCAGTTTGATCCTGACTTTTCCAGTTTTGTACCCAGTATTTGACTTTTTATTGCACCCTTGCCCTCATCAAACATTGCCGCTGTTGGTCCTTCTCTCATCCCACCTTCATCCACTTCGTACCCCAGCTTTGCCTGCTAACACATGTCATCGTTGTCAGACGTTTGTGGGTTTTCTCAGTAGAAAATGAGTCTTGATGAGAGTTTGTTCTGGTTTGTTTTTAAAAGTTTAATCTGGGTCTGTGTTTGGACTCGGAGGCAGGACAGGTCAGTGAAGTCGACACGCTTCCACCTCCTGTGAATAATTGATGTTCAGTGAAGCCGAGCTGCTGCTTTAATCCTCCGATGAGGGGAGAACTGATTGAAGTGGTCCGTTCAGGTCCAGGTGACTCCTGTGTCCCCCCCCCGCTGATCCAGACTTACACCCCGGTCACAGATTTGCGTTGGGTCCGGCTGGCCCGTGTCCCTCCATCTGTGCGGCACATGCCTCTCATCTGGACGTTGCGTAACGGCCTCGGACGCCGCGCGCCGTGTGTGGAAGTGACGAGGACCAGAGGAGCCCGGTTCTTACGTAAAGGCATTAAGGAGAACCAAACGGCTGCTGCTGCGWTCACTCGGCCGGCTGAAAGAGAAACGAATGAAAACGTGCGGCGGCGGAGGAGTCGCCTGCGGCCGAGTCAGGCCGACCTCGTCTGCAGCTCAGAATCTGATGTGTCTGCGCTGACCTGTCGCTGTTTAAGTCTTATTTTAGCTCTCAGTCATCAGGAAATTGAGGAAAATGTTTAAAATAGTTGGATGAAGTGTCGCTTTAATGAAGTAGTTTTGCATTTTTGTGTCATTTTGTCAGATTTTAGCCTCGAGGCCGTAGTTAAACGAAGACCTGGAGGGTTCAGGACCAAACAAAAGGGATATTTCTGTTGAAGGGTCATTAACAGTAACTATCCTACCTGCTGCAGATGGCTCTTTGAACATAAGTTAAATGTGACGAGGGCGTGGCTTCTGTCAGAAAATGAAACCATGACTCAGTTATTTTTTGTTTGTTTCATGTTTAAACCCGTGACAGGCTGGTCCAACAGACTAAATCTCATCAGGACATTGAATCTTTTCCCATGTGGACTGTTTCTGCTCTGTTACTGCCTCTCATGGTGCAGAGGTGCATCGAGGCGGGTTGGATTAGGCCCCTCCCCCTCATCGCCTTATTGACACTTTTATTATTTACCTTTTTTAGGACTTTGTCTGGTATAAACAGCTACCTTGACAGGACGAGTAGTACTTATGGGGACCAAAGACTGGTCCTAATATGCAGGGGCGGAGCTAGAGTGGTGGCTAGGGTGGCCTGTGCCACCTCTGGCACCTGATTGGCTCACCCCAGGTACCACCCCCAAAGTATAGACAAGTGGGTGGAGATTGTTCTCTGATACTATTGGTGTGTGAGTGACCTTGTTTTTCCTACATTGTGGGGACAATCCCCCCCCATAAAAAAAAAATAAAAGAAAAGAAAAGCAGCGTCATGGAGACCGAACATGCATTGTGGGGACTAATGCCTGATTTCCCACGGGTCCACATGCAAGTTAGAGGTGGGGGGTTTGGTTTAGGACCAAAGTGTGAATTGAGTTTAGGTTAGTTTTAGGGTCAGGTAAGTACCTGTGAGGTAAATTTTAGGGTAAATGGTCAGAGTTAGGATATAAAATTTCCAAAAAAATGAGTGTAAGTCAATGTGCGGTCYCCACGGGGATATAAAAACCAGACCTGTGTGAATGAGAGAATTTGCTGTGAATGTTGTAGCCCTTTTGTAAAATTAGCATCAGCATTTGTAGTTAGCTTGATTTGAAATTAGCATTTGTAGTTAGCTTGATTTGAAGTTAGCATTTGTAGTTRGCTTGATTTGAAGTTAGCATTTGTAGTTGGCTTGATTTGAARTTAGCATTTGTAGTTRGCTTGATTTGAARTTAGCATTTGTAGTTAGCTTGATTTGAAGTTAGCATTTGTAGTTGGCTTGATTTGAAGTTAGCATTTGAAATTAGCATTGACAATCAGCAGCATGTGATCAGTCTTAGCTACTCTGCAACAAATTTTCTCAGTGAGTCTTAAAGATTGAATTAGTCATTTAAAGTTAGCAGTGGTGGCCATTTTGAATTTAGAATTAAGACTGTTTTCAGCTACTTCTGCATTAATCTTCAGCTTTGTGTGTCTAAAAATGGCTTGATAAGTGATGACTAGCATTCAGCATGTTTTTTTATTGTTCTTAGCTACGATCACACAAAATCATGATCCTCATGATCCTTAAACCAGTTGAATTGAAGCCATTTGGATAGAAGCTGTCTTGAATTTTCAAATCCAGAGTTTTTTTTTTTTTATGCCCTCTGAAAAAACACCATGTCCACCCCTTGTTAAAAACATCTAGCTCCGCCCCCGCTAATATGTCTGAACTCCATTTTTGGGTTGAATGGAAGTCAATGAACGGTCCTGATAAAGATAGAAATACAGGGTTTGTGTGTGAGTGAACACCGTCTTCACACCTTTTTTCTGCTCTCAGTCAGATTAATGTAAACTGATGGATTATCTGCTGCTGTGTGTGAATTTTACCCAGTTTAGTAAAAAATCTCTTAATCTAGTTTCATCCTGAGACAACAAAATGATCATCTCTGTTTTTGTTTTCCTGCTGCTGGCTTTTGCAGCCCGCTTCAGTTTTTTATTTTTTATTTTTATACGTGGCGTGAGCGTCCAGAGCCGTAATCCAGACGCTCATAAAGAGGGCACAGAGATTAATAACATGTATGTTTTTATCTGAAGCCTGCTGGAGGCTCGAAACATGACAAGATGCTGAGTTTAATCTGAGTGGCAGGAATGAGGAGGAGAGAAAATGTGACAAAATGTTCAGAATTCAAGGTCAGAAGTTTCGGCTGTTTGAGGTGAAAACGTGACGAGCTGCGTGTCGAAGCAGCCGCTCTTCACTTTGAGTTTTTGTTTCAGTCTTGTGAAAGTGCTACGTGTCGCTGCTTGCTGTGCTGCTGTCGGAGCTGAGGGTCTGGCCCGGCTGAAGGCCTCACCGACCCAACGTTAAGCTTTTCAACACCTGTTGTTGTCTGTTAGCAAAATATTTCTCGAACCACTGGACGAGCCATGACGAAACATTCACAGTTTAATCACTGGGTCRATGACTGCAGCTGATCAGCTTTTWTAKTCGACCGGATTCAAGATGGCCGCYGCAGCTAATCAACATCATCCAGCATGAAAATGACCATAACTCAGTCCATTCTATTTCTGTTGAGGTAAAATTCGGCGTGTTAGTAGCCGAGAGTTGTTCCAAGCGCCTACTCCAAGCTCAACTCATTTTGTGAAATTTAAAAAAAAATCATCTTTAACTGTTGGGCTTGACTTTATTTTGTCTGTTAGCAAAATATCTCAGGAACCATCAGTTGGATTTGGATGAATKTCTCAGGACTTAAATGTCACACTTATGTTTGAAGATCATTAACTTCTGGGGTTGATTGAATTCAAGATGGCTGCCTCAGCCAACTGGGTTTAGAAAACACAAAAATGACTAATCAACACTGTCTTGTAGACATGGAGCTAAAATTCTGCGTGTTAGTAGCCGAGAGTTGCTCCAAACACATACTCCGAGCTTAAATGGTTTTTATGAAATCTTTGCTTAAAAACATCATCTTTAACTGTTGGGCTTGACTTTATTTTGTCTGTTAGCAAAATATTTCAAGAACCATCAGWYRRATTTGGATGAATTTCTCAGGACTTGAACTTCAGACTTATATTTGAAGCTCAGTAACTTTTGGGGTTGATTGAATTCAAGATGGCCGCTATAGCCAACTGATTTTAGAAGACACWAAAAYGGCTAATTGACACAGCCTCGTRGATACAGAGCTAAAATTCGGCATGGTAGTAGCCGAGCATCGTTTCAAACACATGCTCTATAAGCTCGACTCATTTTGTGAGACGTTTGCGGAAAACATCATCTTTAACTGTTGGACTCTGTTTCGTCTGTTAGCAAAATATCTGGATGGATTTGGATGAATTTCTCAGGACATGAACGTCAGACACACGCTTGAAGATCATAAACTTTTGGCTTCAGTTGAAGTCAAGATGGCCGTCTCATCCAACTGGTTTTAGGAAACACACAGGTAGCTAWAAATGACTGTTTTCAGAGATACGGAGCTAAAGTTCGGCGTRGTAGTAGCCGAGAGTCGTCGCTAACTCCTGCTCTGGCGGGTGATACGCATTGCTGCACATGTTGGACGTGATTTGAGTGACAGCTGTGTGGCGTTGTTGGAAGAGGGGGTGTTTGGGTGAAGAGGACGAGTCGCTCTAAGTGGCGAGAACACTAAGCCCTGGGCGGGGGGGATTATAAAGGCGAGGGGGGCGGGGGGAGCGTGCATGATCTGTCAGGGCTTAGTGCCACAATTAAACGAGCTGCAGCCCTGATGGCGGCGATGATGATGGTGGTGGCAGCAGCTACGCTCTCATTAGCGTAAACCCAGAGAGTCTCCGGCGTTACGTAAGCGTGACCCCCCCGCTGTCATCCCACTCGCAGCCAGCCCCCCTCCTGGCAGCGACGTGGCCGACACTTCTTTTCTTGGCTTCCCCTCCTCCCGCCGCTCGGAACCAAAAAGGACATCCGTGGCCGAGGTGGAGCCTGCAGCTGGTTGTCATGGAGAAGCCGAAGCACTGATATCGCTCCGCCGCCGCCGCCGCCGTGACTCAGAGCGTCGACGGAGGTGCCGAGTTCACCTCTCGCCGTGGAGGCGTTGTCACGGCCATGAGGTCCGGGAGGCGATCCTGAGACGAGATGAAGTTTAAGAAGTTCATCACCATCATGCAGGCGGCGATGGGGGTGGTCCCCCTCAACAAGCGGGAACTCCTGCCCCCCGGCAGGAAGCTGTGGAGACCCCCCGGGTGAGTCTGACTCCCGTCCAGATGTTCAGAGGAACAGGTGGACTTCGGTTTGAAGCTTCAGGGTTTAAATTTTAAACGGCGWGCTTTTAATTTGACAGGATGAAATCCTGAAACGGGCACCAATAATCCAAGAAGCAGGGGCGCCCCCAGAATATTTTAATCTGGGGTGTTACAGAAAACCCTGGGGTGGCTCTGAATCCGTCTTAAATTTTTTTACTACTAATAGGTTTAAAGCAATGTTTGTTGGTTAAATTTCCCAATGGGGGGTGGGGGGTGGGGGGGGCACATTATTTATTTTATTAGTGGTGGTCATTTCTTCCTTGAGCCCCCCCTTCTTGGTGGTGCCTCTGCCAACAAGATCCGAAACCTTTAAAATCCCCCAAAGCAACCAAATTTGTCGATTCTCAAATATTTTTGTACTCGAGTGAAAAAAATTTACAACTCCGCCTTGAAAATGTGCGATCATTCTACGTCTGTTAGCAAAATATCACCTCAACCGATGGACTTTAGTTTGAAGTTTTCAGATGTAAATTTTAAAAGAATGTGCTTTTAATTTGACGGGATGAAATCCTGAAACGGGCACCAATAATCCAAGAAGCAGGGGCCCCCCCAGACTGTTTTAATCTGGGGGGGGGGGGGGGTTACAGAAAACCCTGGGGTGGCTCTGAATTCGTCTTAAATTAAATATTTTTTTTAAACTATTGTTAAATTTCTCAATGGGGGGGCACATTATTTATTTTGTTAGTGGTGGTCGTTTCCTCCTTGAGCCCCCCTTCTTGGTGGTGCCTCTGCCAACAAGATCCGAACCCTTTAAAATCCCCCCCCCAAAAAAAAAAAAACAAATTTATCGATTCTGAAATATTTTTATACCTTGAGTAAAAAAAAATACAACTCTGCCTTGAAAATATGCGATCGTTCTGCGTCTGTTAGCAAAATATCACTTAAACTGATGGACTTTAGTTTGAAGTTTTCATATTTAAATTTAAAATGTGCTTTTAATTTGACGGGATGAAATCCCGAAACGGGCACCAATAATCCAAGAAGCAGGGGCGCCCCCAGAATGTTTTAATCTGGGTGGGGACACGGGAAATTGCCTCAAATAAAATCTAGATTTATATTTTTAACTCCTAATTGATCAAAAACAATTAGTTTGTTTGGACTTCAGATTAAATTTACCTATAGGGGTGGGCACCATTGTTTATGGGTGGTTGTTGCCCCCAATTGGCCCCCATCTTTATGGCCCCCCTGCCAACAAGCCCTGAAAGCTTCAAATCCTTAAAATAACCAAATTAATCAACTCAGAGTTGGTACGTTGGCGAACACGATGGTCTGAATTTGTTGTGGGGGGGTGGGGGGGGTGGTATCCGAGAGTCGTCCTGAACTTGTCCTCTGAGGACGAGGTGTTGGACGTTCTTACATCAGCGCAACAAGCAGCTCTGCAGAAACCTGCAGGAGGCTGACTGTGTTCATGGAAACTGCGAGCCTCTCCGACACGTTGGAACAGAACCTGACCCGGGTCGTGTCGAGGCGGCGCTCGGTCTCCGCCGCAGGAGATGAATATTTCATTTCTGCTAAATCGATATTTTTTTGCCCCCCCGCCTCCTGTGGAAGCGGTCATCGGTGGGGATTATGGTGTGTTGTCCTTCTGTGCACAGGGACCAGGTTTGCACCGACCAGACCAGCACAGACCTGCTGAAGTCCGGACGCAAGTTCTGCTGGTCCAGAGGAGCCCAGTACATGTACATCCGGCGCCTCTCTTCCAGAAGCTTCTCTGCCATCCTGATGGTGAGACGTTAAATATTCATGTCTGTCGACGGGAGACGTTCTAAAATTAAACATTTGGGTCGAGCTTCCACCTCAGAACCTCTCGCTGGCTGAGCAGCACCGTTTCTACAGCTGCTGGTGAAGGGGCGGAGCTTCTCTGCTTCACACTGGGGTGTGTGGAGCAGGTGTGAGCCGTTAGTGTCTTACCTGCAGGAGGAGGGATCTGCATCTGGAGAACAGGAGAAACATTCAAAAAGAAGAAAAACTCCAAACTATCGCAGAACTTCTGAGAATGCTCTTTAGCTATTAAAACTGTACCTCGGAGCTAATCAAAGCAAGGCTGTAGCTCGGAGCTAATCAAAGCAAGGCTGTGGCTAGGAGCTAAACGGAGCGAGGCTGTGGCTAGGAGCTAAACGGAGCGAGGCTGTGGCTAGGAGCTAAACGGAGCGAGGCTGTGGCTAGGAGCTAAACGGAGCGAGGCT
>NW_013952738.1:207587-228083 GCF_001266775.1 Austrofundulus limnaeus
AGCAAGGCTGTAGCTAAGAGCTAAACAAAGCAAGGCTGTAGCTAAGAGCTAAACAAAGCAAGGCTGTAGCTAAGAGCTAAACAAAGCAAGGCTGTAGCTAAGAGCTAAACAAAGCAAGGCTGTAGCTAAGAGCTAAACAAAGCAAGGCTGTAGCTAAGAGCTAAACAAAGCAAGGCTGTAGCTAAGAGCTAAACAAAGCAAGGCTGTAGCTAAGAGCTAAACAAAGCAAGGCTGTAGCTAAGAGCTAAACAAAGCAAGGCTGTAGCTAAGAGCTAAACAAAGCAAGGCTGTAGCTAGGAGCTAAACAAAGCAAGGCTGTAGCTAGGAGCTAAACAAAGCAAGGCTGTAGCTAGGAGCTAAACAAAGCAAGGCTGTAGCTAGGAGCTAAAAGAAACCAAATAAATAAAAGCAAAACTGTAGTAAAATGCTCATTGTAGCAAAACAAAGCTAAAAACTACAATTTGTAAGTTACTCAAGTCACTAAATGATAAACAGCAAAATTAACACAGTTAAATGCATAAACTGTCACATAGCTGTTAGCTTAACACAGATAAGGTGTTAGCTTTTTCGTAAGTAGCTGCTATATAGTGTGTGTGTGTGTGTGTGTGTGTCTGTCTCCAACCTGCAGAATTCCAAACTGCACTACCTCTGACTGCTTTCTACAGCAGGTATGATACTGACTGCTCATACCCACTCCACAGAACCCTGTTTAAACCTAAACTGTGTCTTTAAAGTGGGAAAGAAGGACTGATCAGTAGAACTGAGGAYGAGGATGTTGCTAACAGCTAACAGCTAAGCTAACAATCTTGAGAACCTGAGTGTAAGTAAAATATTTTACGAGCCGCTGTCTGTCTGACGTGGAGAAACTTGAAATTAGCCGACGAGTTCTGAGGTAATCGTCTTAATGGAACCATCACTCCGTCCACCTGCCAGGACAGAACAGCTCAGCCGAGCCCGCGGGTCGTCCTCCAGAACCTGTCTGTCTCAGACATGAGCACTAACAGACGGTCCGCTTCACGTTTATCATCGAGTGGGTTCCTGTCTGTCGAGCAACAAAAACGCCACGTCAGCAGGTTTGCTGAGGTTTCTGTGACCCGAACCGGATCTTTATTTAGAGGACTGACCGGTCCGGATCCATCAGCAGAATCAGAACATTTTTATCCTCAGAACTGAACACATCATGAAGCTTTTAACCCTTAAAATAACGACACATTTATCTTAACAGTCAGACATTAAAACAATAAGATGTTTTTATTTTATTGCTACAAACATTAAACTCAAAACTTCAGAACCTTCGGCTGTTTTACTGACAACCGTCATCGATGAGAGGTCACAGAAATTAGCTACAAACAAAAATAAATTATGTAAAAACACAGAGCGCTGAAATATGAAGGAGAAAAATGTTATCTGAAAGCTAAAGAGCTAACTAAACATAGCAAAAATAATGGCAAAAAATGTAGCTAAAACCCAGTAGTTACCAAAATGCTACCTAAGAAGCCAAATATCTCAGAAGGCTAGGTAAAGGTAGGAAAAGGCTAGTCAACAACAGCAAAAAGCTAGCTTAAAGTAAAAACAAGAAAAATGCTGAGGTCCTAACAAGCTACCTAAAGGTATCAAGAGTTTAAAGCCAAAAGTATCAAAATTTGGGGTAAACGTAGCAAAATGCTAACTAAACCTCAAAGGTACCAAACTGCTAGATAATAGTAGCAAAAGGCTAGCTTAGATCTAAAAGCAGGAACAGGATTTAGAAAAGTTATAATAGCAAAATGCTACTCTAAAGCTAAAAGTAGCCACGGCTAGCTGAAGTTAGCAAAGTAGAAGTTTAGCTAAAAGTAGCGTCTGTAGGAAAAAGCCAAAGGCCCTGAAAGGCTAAGACTAGCAAAATGTAAAGTGCAAGCTAACGGCTAAATTTTGCAAAATATAAATAAATAAATAAATAAATAACTAGCTAATGGTAGTATAAAGCCAGAGGTAACAAGCTGCTAGGTAAAGGTGGCAAAATGCTAGCTAATGGATAAAAATAGCCAAAAAACAGCTAAAGGTGGCTAAAAGACAGCTGTAACAATGGGTAGCTAAATATCCATCTTAGCAAAATGCTAGTTTAAAGCTAAAGGTAGCAAAAATGGTAAACAAAAATAGCAAAAGGCTAGACAATTTAAAAGCAGCTAAAGGTTAGATGAACTTGGTAAAAGCTAAATGTTGCTAAATGTAGCTAAAACCAAACAGCAGCTGAAGCAGGTTTTAAAGATAACAGTGCTTTATTTTAACAAGGAAAATATTTGTAATAAAAAGTTGAATATTTAAAAATATATAAAAGTAAGAAAAACTAAAAGTTTTGGTCTCCTGAATGAGCCGAACCTTTATTTTGTAATCTGACCAAGTGTGGAGAATCAGCTGTTAGACACCACAGTGTGAACGCTGACTCAGCAGCAGGATCAGGTAAACCAGCAGCTGGTGGTTCTGCTGGATGTGGGTTTGGTGGATCAGTTCTTCTGAGAGTCAGGCTCAGAACCGGTCCTCGGTCTTTAGAGGATTCAAACACAGCTGAAAACATGACGTGTTTCAGCTAAAAACACTTTGTTTCTCCTGTTTGGATTTAAAAGTTTCAGTGACTCAGCGTTTCCCAGGCTGCCGCTGCTCTGGCCCCGCCCCCCTCTCAGGTCGATGATTAACCTCAGAGACGCGTCGGGTCCAGAGAGCTCCATTGTTCTGACGACCCGGTCTCACAGATGGTTCGGGTCAGGAATGTTCAGAACCAGTAGCCTGAATTTTAGGTTTTACCACATCCAGCCCGGCTGCTCTGGAGCTCAGAAAACTTCAGCTGTTTTAGAGTTTTTTGTTTTTCAAAATAAGATGGCTTTGGGTTTTTCATTTATTTGTTTTTATTTTTGTTTTGTTTACAGAACGACTCATTAGTTCCACTTTGTGATGTTTTCCAGTCATTTTGTTTAAAACAAAAAAGCAGACCAATAGCTGAAAGCTAACAAAAAGCAGAACTTTAGCTAAACACTGAAAGTATATTTAAAAAACTAGCTAAAATGAGCAGAACAATAGTTAAAAGCTAAAGGGTGCAAAACTACGTTCAAAAAGAAAATCTGTAGCTTAAAGCTAACAAGAAGCAGAGCACTAGGTAAAAGGAGCTGAACACTAGCTAAAAGGAGCAAAATGCTAATAGGAGCGTAATGATCGCTAAAAGGTAAAAAGGGCTAAACTAATAAAAAAACCCTAAATATTAGCTAAAATGAGCCGAACACTAGCTAAAAAGAGTAAAAGGTGCAATACTAAAAGTTAAAAAGGAAAAACGATAGTTTAAAGCTAACAAGAGGCAAAACACTAGTTTAAACAAGCAGAGCACTAGCTAATAGCTAGAAGGACCTGAACACTAGCTAATAGCTAAAATTAGCAAAATGCTAGCCAGCAGGAGCAACACAGTAGCTAAGATGCTAAAGGAACAAAACGGTACAAAATATAAGCAACATTCCAGCTAACAAAACAAAACGCTAGCTAACGAGTAAATCACTTACTAAATATGCACAAACAGCAGTGGCTAAAAGTGGAAAAAAAACACCAGCTAACAGGTACAAAACAGCTCAAATCTAAAAGGATAAAAGTACTAGCTAAAATTAGTAAAAGTAGCTAAGAGCTTAATGTCAGAACAGTATCTAGAAGCTACAAGGACAAAAAAATGGTAGCTAAATAGTATAAAAATAGCAAAAAAAAGTCAGAACACACCTGCTGAATGTTTTGGTTTATGAACAGAAGAAGCACCAAGTTTGCTGAAGTAAAAATTGTACTTAAGTGCAAACGCTGACTCAGCATTAAAAGCTCAAATGAACAGCATTTCTGGCTGTTTTGTAAACGTCTGATAAAAACAGTACATGTAATAAAGTAGTTTATATATTTATATTTAGCTGTGCATTAAAAATATATTTATTGTTTTTATCAATAAAATATGAGGGAAAAGTCCCATTAATGTTTCCTGTCAGTAAACAAGCTTGTATGTTTGTGTTTGAATGCTTTATATGAAATAGTTAAAATATGAAATTTATGGAAAGTTAAAAAAAAAACCTCTATAAATAAAACTTTTGAATATAAAAGTCAAAAATGACGTTTCTRAAAGGGTAAATCTTTTGGATAATTATTTTTAAAACTTGTGTTATTTTTACATTTAAAGTTGGTTCATGTTGTCGGTGAAATAAACTCGTTTATTCGCCTAAAAGCAGAAAATAAAAGSTTGTTGTTGTTGTTGGGTCTGAGGAGCCTCACAGCAGGCTGCTGGAAAATCGATGGGAGTTCTGGACGGATCCATTTCCGCGGAGGGGGGGATAAAGTCAGTGAGTTCTCTGTAAATATTCTTACTTTAATATTTACTGAGCTGTAAACTGTATATATGGAGGTTTTAGTGTTTTAAACTGGTTTTAGATTAAGTTACAAAGCGGTGCTGTTTAAAGTTTTCTTGTGTTTTCCACGGGTGGTGTAACGGTCACCCCCGCGCTCTGTTTCGGTTTGGTACAGTCCGGATGGAGCTGGGAGCACTGGACGCTGCTGCCCTCCCGGATGTTTAATGTTTAACGTCTTTTAGAGGAGCACAAGTCGGCACTAAAAGTGAACCCGGGACGCGCTGAACGCTTTTTAATTAAAACCGTGTTGTTCAAGTTTTAGTTGACGCTCGTCCGGAAGAAACCGGTCCCGGTCCGTGTAGAGATCCGGTGCCAGTCCGGGACGGTTCAAAGTGCGTGATGCCAGTGAACGGAGGGGGCCTGCTCTCCCTGAGCAGATATCCAACTCAGTATTTAACCGTAAGTACCGTTAAATTAATCTAAAACCACCGGGGATGTACGGAGCTCGACACCTAAAGGGTCTGTGTCAGTGATGTGGCGGGAATGATTTAAAGTTTTTAATGTTTTGGAGGAGATTTTGCGGACGGTCTCGGGGCGTTTCCATGAATCCCGGCTGAAGCCTGTTGCATCCCACCGCACCTGCTGCCACCTGATTCCGGCAACAAAAACGGCTTTTTTTCTCCCTAAAAACTTAGTCCCAGTTTTTCTGTTGAGAAAAATTATTAACCGTGTGTTCACTCTGTTTTTAAAAAGGCTGTAATCTGATTTTAAGTGATTTAATTTATGAATTATTACACTGGTTTTAAAAACTTTCAAACTTCCATGATGTAATACGGCCGTGTCACCAGGAGGGGGCAGACTTGCACAACATTTACTCTCAGGTCAACAGGAAACAAATGTTGATAAGTTGGTTTTATCATGAAATAAACTATCAGAAAGGTCATTATGATAAAGGTTTTATAAAAATACTGATTTTATCTTTTAAATGGGAAAAGTTGCTTATTTTATTAAGATGAATTATTGAAGATAATCAGTTTTTTTATCCACAATTGGCTGATGGAGCTGAGAATTATTGATATTTATTTTCTTTGAGCTTGTTTTAATGTTGTGTCCTAGTCATAGTCCTTTGTTTCTGCAGGATTTGAACTGTAGCTGTGATTTTTGAAAATGTTATTTTCATTAGTTGTGTGACGGCTTATAAAAATCCATTTTTCTTTGTTTTTCGGCGGTTTTTGTACCAGCTCAACAATTTATTCAGCTCCTCCGGGACATCTTGACCTTTTTAGTATTTTAGCATTTATACTTGTTGAGATGTTTAGCTTTTTCTTTTAACTATTTAGCTAATTTCAGCTTCCTTTAATTTTTTATTGTTAATTTTAACTGTTCTCGGCATTTTTTCAGCGATGTTTCAACTTCTTTCTGCTAAATCTGCTTTGATGTGATTCTTACTGTTAATTTAAGCTTTTTCTGCTATTTTCATCTTCTTTCTGCTTTTATTGTTTCTGACACTTCAGCTGCTCCTCGGCTGTGTTTTCATAAATTCATGTTTTGTTGGACTTTTCAGCTTTTTGCTGCTTAATTTAGCAAACATGCTCCTTCACTGTTTATTTGCTCATTTTCAGCTTTTTTTAAACAACTTTTCAAGCTCTTTTCCTCCAATTTAGGCTGTTTATCATTTTCTGCTTGTTTTGTCTAAATTTCAGTTTTATTATTTTTTAATATTTTTTTTTAATTCATCTTTATGTTTCTTGCAGTTTCTTTCTGGTAGTTTAAACTATATCTGATTTTAAGCTATATATATATTTAAAATATTTACTGTTTTCTGCTAACTTCAGCTGAATTTCTGCTCTGTTTGGCTTTTTTGACACATTTTAGCTTTTTTCTGATTGTTTTCCTTTCAGCTAAATTCGGCTGCTCTAATTTAACTCACATCAACAGTTGTGCTATAAAACCTTTTCAGCTCCTTCAGCAGATATCAGCTAAAATCTTTCAGCGTAAAGACTCACAACATGGTTTCACTTGTTGTTGTGAGTTGTTAGACGTTTGTCACTTTTTGTTGTGAGTTGTTAGAGGTCAGTTTTTGTTGTGAGTTGTAAGAAGTTTGTCAGTTTTTGTCGTACAGTTTGAATCTTTTCTCGGCCTGCGTTCTGAAATTCTTTGAATCTTTTCTCTGATATGAAAACATGAAGGATTTCAGATTCCTGAGGTTTTGCTGATAAACTTGTTGACATGAAGCWGTTTCAGCTCAGAGGGAGTTTCCTGTTGTCTTCAGTCCTGTTGTTTGTTTGACAGGCGATCATGTAAACAAAAACATGTTAATCTCTCTGATCTCAGTTCTAGCCTTTATTTTAATCCACTTCCTGTCTTTTTTAATCAGTCAATTTTGAGTCACATCCTCAGRTTAGGATCTGTTTTCCTCTCCTCCTCGTTTGTGTAGCGGTTTGTGTGTGGTTGCGTAACGCTGCTCGCTCAGGACACTGGTCCGGGGGGCGAGCCTCGGAGCGTCTCTGAGGAGACGGAGAGCGCCGCTCCGTCTTCATTTGAAGCGAGGTTAAACATTAAAATATCTTCAGCTTATTTATGTGACCTTAATCTGAGCAGATTAAGATTACAGCAACATGTAAAAGATGAGCAGTTTTAAGCATTGTCTGTTAGCAAAATATCTCCTCATCCAAYGTGTGGATCAGGGTGAAACTCTCAGGAAGTAACCGCTGACTGAACCCCATCAGCTGATTAACGTTTGGAGTMCTTCCTGTTCAAARTGGCCGCCGCAGCTAAATGATGTTGGCGAACACCTGAATGTCGACATCTCAGTCAGTTTTAGAGATATTCACCTCAGATTTGGGTTGGTAGTAGTTGAGACTGAGCCGCAACATGTATTCTGAGAGCCGACTGATCAAGTGAGTCTGTTAGCAAAATATCTCACAAACCGTTGGATGAGCTTCAGAAACGACCTGATCCAAGATGGCCGCCGCAGCTAGCTGCCCTCAGTGGTTGTAAATGTGTTTATTTTTACAGCTGTTGAGCTGAAGGTGTGTGTGGTACCCGCTGTGAGTTTCAGATCTGGGGTGAAATATCGTGCGTGATGGTTTTGTTCAGACAGTCCTGTGGGCTCCTGGGGGTCCACCTCTGGTTCTTCTGCAGGTCTAAGGATCATGAAACTGGGTCAAACCCAAACCTCTAAAATTAGCTCTCAGATTTTAGGACCTGCTCTCAGAAAAGTTGAGACAGAAACCGTTGGGAGGTTTGTTGTGCAGACGGTGGGATTTGTGCAGAATGTAGGCCAGCAGAACCCCTCTGACGTCAGTCAGGCGGGCAGATGAGGGGGAGAGCTGCAGCCGCAGCTGCTGCAGCTGTGGTCATGGAGGAGGCTGCGGCGCACGGCGCTCCGTCACAGCACCGCCGCCGGTGAGCGACGCGCTCCTGGGAAGCTCCGGACCATGAAGACCGTCCTCAGCCTCCACAGGAAGTGGGCCCACGCCGTCAAGACCATCCGCATCCTGCAGGGACTCGTGAGTCCGGTCCCGGCAGCTGAAACGGGATTAGAAACTAAATGGAGACGATTGCGAGCAGAGCTGTGAAGTTTTCAGTGTTTTGGTGTCAAACTTTAGTTGTTTGTGTGAAGGTGTTCATCTCTGAAATGTCTCTCAGGTCCTGGTTGTGTAACGACAGCCAATGAACTTGGCTTTGTTGTTACGTCACATAATACATTATTAATCTGTGGAGTGTAAAACCAGCAGGACGTCATAATCTTTGCTTTCTTTCTTTTTGTGTCCACAGAAYCCGGTCATGGAGGAGACGGTGTGGGAGCAGTACACAGTGACCCTTCACAGAGTGAGTCTCAGACACRTCTTCACTTGATTCACACAAACAAAACCTCTTTTATGACTCGTTAGAGATGTTTGAGACTCTACAGACACATAAACAGGTTTTTATTTTACACAAAATAAAACTTTAACAGCAGGAACGCTCAATGCTTTAAAGCAGAAAAACAAGAAAATACAAAAAAACTAGAAACACTGCATTTCCTGTGAAAATACCAGTGTGAATGCTTCTTGCTGAAAACTTAAGCTGAAAGCTGCTGAAATTGACCTGAAAATATTTAATAAAAAGTGTTAATGAGAGTTCAATTTGAAAAACTTAATGAAGCAAAAAAAAAGTTGCAGAAAAACAGTAAAAAGGAGCTAAAATAAAGTTGAAAAAGCAGAAAAAGCTAGAAGCTAAAATAGCTGAATATAGCAGAAAACATCCGTAAAAGCATAAAAAGCACAAATTAACAGAAAAAAGCACAAAAAGTAGAAAAAAATCAGCAGCATTTTAGCTGAAATAGCAGAAAAAGCTAATTTTTGCATAAAAASTTGCTAAAATTTGCACAAAATGGAAAAAGAGCACAACCAGAACAAAAGGTGTAAGGTGCTGTAAAGATTATGAAACATTTTTAAAGACTTTTAAGGATGTTGAAAACTCCTGAAGATCTGTCCACAGACTGAGGGACACTCTGACATGAAGACACACCTGAGCAGAACCCAACAGAGTGGGACCAAACACTGGAGGCGGGGCTTAAGCTCCTCTCAGGACCTGTGGAGGAGGTGTGTGGACCTCCTGATGAAGCTGCTCAGATCTGACTCTGAAACAAGACCTTTGATAAGAAGTCTGGCCCACCTGGACCTGGTCCGATGGTTCAGGACTAAAGCTGGGTTCCAGCTGTTCTTCYGAGTCCAAAATATCAACCTGACTGGGCGCTGAAGTTGTAATTTTAAGTCTGTGCTTCTGGGACCGTACCTGAGCACGCATGACGTCATCATTTCAACATGGCTGACGTCATCATTTCAACATGGCTGACGTCATCATTTCAGCATGGCTGACGTCATCATTTCAGCATGGCGGCTGATGTCGTCATTTCAACATGGCGGCTGATGTCGTCATTTCCCAGCATGGCTGATGATGTCGTCATTTCCCAGCATGGCGGATGATGTCGTCATTTCTCAGCATGGCGGATGATGTCGTCATTTCCCAACATGGCTGATGACGTCGTCATTTCAACATGGCTGCTGCAGAGTGAAACTCTTTATTTTTAGTTTTTAGCAGCTCTGATCCTCCAGCAGCTGACCAGTGGAGCTGAGCTAATCTCTCTGAGCTCATTGTCCCGTGCTGCCAGTCTGAGCCAGAAAAGCAAATTTAGAGCAAAAAGGTCGTGTGCTGCAGGGCAGGTGACCTCTGCGCCCCCCACCCCCCGCCCCCTGCAGCCAGCTGTCGCACTCTGCTCCACGTCCACCTCTCATCCTCTGGTCTCACTTTTAGTGACGTGTTGTTTCTGTTGGCCCAGAAACAAACGGCTGGAAAGGTTTCCTTTTTTATGATAAATAAAACTAAATTATTAGTTTTTTAGCTACAATTAACTAATAAAGTTGCTCCGTTTGAGCAACACGACCAATTTCTGTAAACCTGTGAAGGAAAAAAGATGAGTTTCTACTCAAGGATTAAATATTTTCCAGCTTCTGATGAGGAGTTTTGTAGGAAAACAGAGAATTTGTCACATTAGCTACGTTTACATGGACGTAAGTAATCAGATTAAACAGCCATTCAGAATAAAAATGCRTCATGTAAACACCCCGTTTGGATTATTCTGACCTGATTCGGCTCGATCCGAATGAGGTTGTAATCAGAATAAGAGAGGTGGTTTATGCTGATTGATAATCCGAACAGCATGCATGTAAACACTTAATCTGATCATTTTATTCTGATTGTGGAAAACTGACCTGACTGCACATGTCTGCTGACTTTCATCCACTGGTTTCCAGCAGACAGAACTTTTCCTCCAGTTTTCTCATTCAATAAAGAAGGAAGACACACAGCCTGCGCCGCTTCGCAAAAAAAAAAAAAAATCTGTGCGTTTCCTGCAGCTGCAGTAACGTCTCCACCGTTATTAAAACCTGTCTCAGGTCCGTTCTGAGCTCAGAAGCTGGTTGTTTATGTTGTGTTTTTTTTTTTAAGGGAAGTTAACAACTGCACACGTCAGTGCTTCTATTCTGAATAAAAGCCTGGTGCAGCATGTAAACACTCATGATCGGATTGTGTCCATGTAAACGATACGTTTGGATTATTTAATCTGAATACATTTCAATCCAATCAAAGAATTTTGCACATGTAAACATAGCTATTGTTTGTAAAAAGTCATCACAATAACTCTAAGGTTTAAACCATTAGTTTGTTTGTTTATTTTGAGTTTCTGATTGAAAATCTTTAAAGAAACACACGGTCCGAGGTCCAGAACGAGGCCCCTTGATGATCTCTGTTCGGCCCCGGATGTCCAGCAAGAAAATTCAAACTAAACCTGGGAGAAGTTCAAAATGTCTCCAGATTTGTTTTAGTTTTCTTCTTACTCAGATGTTTTTGTCTTTTTTGTCACCAGGATCCAAAGATGGGTTTCGGTATCGCGGTCTCCGGAGGACGGGACAACCCGAACGAGGAAACGGGCGAGACGTCCATCATGGTGTCCGACGTCCTGCAGGGAGGACCTGCAGACGGCTTGTTGTTGTGTGTATCTTTTTTATTTATTATCATCTGGTTATAATGAAGCCGGTCCTGCTGAGTCTCATCTGGTCTGTTTCAGTGAGAAGGACCGGGTGGTCCAGGTGAATGCCGTCGCCATGGAGGGGGCTCAGCACTCCTTTGCCGTTCAAACCCTCAGGAAGTGYGGGAAAGTGGCCAAAATTGTTAGTTTTATTTTGTGTTTTGTTACGTTAAAAGCTCAAATAACTGCAGAGTGTTGTTTAAGTTGATCCGGTCCTCTTGACGTCTCTTTTCTCAGACCGTCAAACGTCCCCGGAAGGTTCCGGTGAACCTGATGAACCGTCCTCCGTCCCCTGACGACCGGGTTTTCAACAACGACTACAACGATGACTACAACTATGACCGCCGCAGCGTCGGGGCGCGGGACTACAGCCCGGAGCAGCGAGGCGGCTACCCGGACTCCGGGTACCAAACCCGTGACTACGACCGCGGCCGGATCACAGACCGGGACCTGAACCCGAACCGCAACTACAAGCGAGACGGGAGCCGAGGACGCACCCTGGACCGGGAGCCCAGCCCCGACCGCCGCTACAAGAGCGACAACCGTCTGGACCGCGACTACAGCCCCGAGCGGCGGTACCAGGACTACAGCCCGGACCGCCGCTACCGCAGCGAGCGGGCCCTGGACCGGGGCCCCAGCCCGGACCGCCGCTTCCGCAGCGAGCGGACGCTGGACCGTGACCACAGCCCCGACCAGCGCTACGGGCGCGATGGCTACAACCCCGGCTGGGGGCGGGACCAAGACCCGAGGAAGTTCGACGAGCCGGCGAGGCGGAGCGGGAGCCGGGACCGACTGGACCGCTCGCCGTCGCCTCCGCCTGCGCCCATCCCTCTGCCCCGCCCCCCCAGAGACCTGGAGCCGCTGGAGAAACCTGTGAACGTGCTGCTGCTGAAGAACCATCCCAAYGAAGGTGAGCTTCAGTATTTATTCCTAAAACTCTTTATCAGCTGTAAAAAGGCTCATTTTGGTCCAGATGTGGAGCAGAAAATAATGTGCGTGACCAAGAGTACCGATTCAAAGACAAACRCCGCTCGCTGGAGAAAAACTTTCAGCGAGATCTTGATTAAAGGTCGTTTAGCTGTGGCAGCTATCTTGAATACTTCGTTAACAGACATTTGGGTGACAGGAAGTATCTCAATGTAAGTGGTGGGCATAGTTCCACTCATCCACTAACAGTGGAACTAGCATCTCCTTTAGCGTATTAGCTTTTCTGCTAACTTCAAAAACTGTTAGCGGAACTATTAGCTTCCACTAAATTAGGTTCTGCTAATTTTAGGTCAAAAACAGTAAAACAATTATGTTTATCCAGAATTAAATAAAATTTATCTCCTCTTACAATCAGTGCTGGACGTGTCGGGCACCGTGTGTGTGTTAGCTTGTAGCATCTTTAGCAGCTAAACTTCAAACTAAAAGCATCAAAAATTAATAAAATAACATTTAACAATATTTAACTGATAGAAAAAAACTTACTATGAATCTAACTTCAAATGGTATTTATAACAATATAGACTCAGTCAAAGAAATGCTTTTATTCTGAAAGAGTTATCACAGGTTAGACAGAGCTATAACTCTGGTTTAGATTAGTTTTTTTGCCATAGATGATCCCGCCCACGTTAAATTTAAATCAATAGAAAATGAACAGGTGTGACCTTGTAGCGGTTAACGTTAGCTTCCACTAATATTTTGTTAGATTAGCGGTTAGTGTTTGCTTTAATCTTTTTATTTGTTTAGTGGTTAGCGTTAGCTTCCACAAATGTTTTATCCAATTAGTGGTTAGCTTCCACTTATCTATTTGATTAGCTGTTAGCGTTAGCCTCGACTAATCTTATGCATGTTTAACAGTTAGCGTTAGCTTTCACTAATCTTTTATTTGTTTAGCGGTTAGCATTAGCTTCTACTTATCTTTTATCTGATTAGTGGTTAGCGTTAGCTTCCACTCATCTTTTATATGTTTATTGGTTAGCGTTAGCTTCTACTAATCATTTCGTCTGTTTAGTGGTTAGCATTAGCTTCTACTAATCTTTTTATATGTTTAATAGTTAGCATTAGCTTCCACTAATCTTTTATGTTTATTGGTTAGCATTAGCTTCCACTAATCTTTTATCTGGTTAGCGTTAGCGCAGCTAAGCTTGTTGCTTAGTGATTAGTGGTTAATGAAGACCGTTACTTGTGTTCAACACTGTTTGTTGCATTAAAATAATTTTTGTCACATCTTTATGAACTGAGGAAATATGTGTAAAAATGTTATTTATTTTTTCCCCAGAGTACGGTCTTCGTCTGGGCAGCCAGCTCTTCATCAAAGAGATGACCAGCACYGGACTCGCCGGTCGTGACGGCAACCTGCAGGAAGGAGACATCATCCTGAAGGTATCGACAGTGAACTTGATGAAATCAAAATTTTACTTTTTGAAAACTGCGTAGAAAATCACTCCAAATCGGTCGCTCTTCCAGATCAACGGCACCGTGACGGAGAACCTGTCCCTGAGCGACGCCGGGAAGCTGATCGAGAAGTCCCGCGGGCGGCTGGCGCTGGTGGTGCAGAGGGACCGGCGCCAGGTCCTGATCCGGATCCCGCCGATGGTCGACAGCGACTCGGAGTTCGATGGTGAGAGACCCTTGAAACCTAAAAGCGGCAGGAGCTTCCCGGTGTGAATGCACGCGTGGCGAGAGCTCGTCGTCTTCATCACCATCATCTTCATCGCCACATAGAAACCCCCCCCCACCCCTCCACACTGCATGTGAACTTCCTGTTTGATCGGCCAGTAAAACGTTGTTGCCAATCATTAATGTTGCTGTAACCTGTTTTTATCTCCGCTCATTAAATAAAGCTTTTACTCTCATCACTTTTAAGTGGTATTTAAATATTATTTCACGGATCCTCCGCTGTGTAACCTCAGTCCATCAACATCCTGTCGCTCCTTTATACCTGGTTTCTGTGTCACATGACCTGACGGAGAGCTGGGATTGGTCAGGTCCGGTTTGTGTTTGCAGGGAGGGAGAACAGCCCTAAGACCTGTGACCCACTTTGTGTGTGTGTGTGTGTGCGTGTGTGTGTGTGTGTCGTCATGTGTGAAAGTGTTCATTCGCCAGCAGCAGGGTGATCTAATCCCCGATCATAATCCTGCTGCCGAACACGGCGGCGTCTCGTTACGTTCAGGTTCTCACCGCTGCAGCCGTGTGTTTTGTAAAAACAGAACGATTTCTGCAGAACCTGAAGAGGCTCAGAGCTGCATCGTTTTAAAGACACGCTCATTTCCAGGAGCAGTTTGCCCATTTTCTTGCTTTTCAGACGTAAAAAAAGAAAAAAGACTGCAGCATCTAGACAATTTTCATTTTGTCTGTCGTGTTTTACAGATATCTCTGAGATCGAGTCGTACCGCTCTTATTCCCCACAGGATGACAGACGGGTTCACCACTCCGACCTCTCGTCCCACTCGTCCAACGAGAGGATTCGAGACAAACCCAGGTACACAGCCGCTGAAACCCCGTCCAGGTCAAYGTGTCCCCTGAAGCAGCAGCTTTAAAACCATAAATAATTTAGCTTCAGATCCACGATGAAATAATAAAATAGCAGTTAGAGCAGAGGTTTCTCACTTAAACTCCTTTTTATAAAGCTAAAAGATGTTATTTTTATAAACCAGGTGAGTCAGGATTCAGTTTCATACTTCTTTTTAGGCAGAGGTTTATAAAGTACCCGACAAAAAGCAAAAGTAAACTTCAACAGAAAATGACTTTGGTAAAAATACATAGATGAGAAAAGTAAAACACTATGAAAAAAATGGTTGAATTTATCACTAAACCAGGGGTCTGCAGCCTTTACAGTCAAAAGAGCCATGCCTGCTCCTCGGCTCACTGATAAAATGAGTCCAGAGCCACGAAACAAGCTACAGCTGTGATTATCAACTGCTGGTCCGCGGGCCTTTTCAAGGTCTTTTCGGGAACCTTTACGGCCAATGGAGGTGCCATTATAAAACTGAAAAATATATTGTGAATTTTATTATTTTTGCACATCAGGACAAATGAAAAGACCATATTCATGTACACAAGAAAAGTACTTTATATAGTTTTATACCGAATTACATAAAAACTAGTACAACTGAACTGTTTAAGTATGTTTTTTTTCCTAATTCTTATGTAGTCTTCAAATATTTTAAAAGAAATTCTGGTGGATTTGAGAGAAAGTTRGATTATTTAAGTAACGAGCTAACATGTTTTACTCTTAGTAGTGATCACATATTTACATACAATTTTTAATTTCTGTTGTGGATATAAAAAACAAAAAAATTATTTAGTTGAATTAACACTTGTAGTTTATATGTAACAACAACATTACTGAAAGGTGATTTGTAAGCTTGATTTCTTATTGCAGAGATTCAGACTCAGATGACAATTCTATTATAGAATGTGAGTATTTCTTGTGAACATAAACTGCAACACCACCTCCAAGCCTATCAGTACGGTCTCTACGATACAATGAATCATTTTCAACTGAAAGAAATGAATTTGGTAYAGCAGGAGTCAGCCATGATTCTGATATARCCATAACATGTGCTTGTGTCTGAGCAAGTATTACTTTGAATTCATCCAGTTTAGGTACAAGACTTCTCATATTKAAATGACAGATTTTAAAGCCTCWAATTTTACCTMGTTGATTTAGCGTCCCTGGATTTTTTTTAGACAGGAAAATCGCTTTTGCTTTCTTACTGATGAAGTGTTCAGACTTGACATAACAGGAGGTTGTCTAACCTTTTCAGGATATAATATAGATCCCTGTGTAGACTGTAATTGAGTTGGGTTTATATAAGATACACCTGTGCACAAACCCAGGTCAAGATAATTAAAAACGTGTATAAAATCCCATAAAATAAAAAAAGTGGACATAAAAACATTTTTATCTGGACCTGGATTAAGTTCAATATTTCCAATGACTAAAAGAATATTAAACAGAAGTCTTAAATGTTGTTTCTGACTGGTTAAAACACAGAAACAACTCATGAGTTCAGACAGGTTCATCTTTGTAACAAGTTAGGTGTTACATTTTAAAGTTTTGAATGTAACAAAAAAAATTAAAATAACAATTTGACAAAATACTTGGTAAAATTACAAATCCTCAAAATCACTTCAGAACTGTAACAAAGTAAATGTACTTAGTTATTATAAACCTGTCTTTACGTTTTCTGTAACCATGCGTTAAATATTTACCTCGATCAGGACATGATGCCGTGACATTTTAGTATTTTACCAAATAATTCTTTTATACAAAAAACAATGTAGACCCCTGCTTCAAACATGCTTATTTTACCTTTTTAGCTTTGGTTTATGCTCAATTTTAGCTTTGAGACATTTATTTGTGTTTTGCCAATATTTTATGTTTTTGTTTATCAAGTTCTCAGCGTTCTCATTTTTTATTTCTAAATGCTGCACCTTTACCTTTTTTGATAATTGGAGCCAAAACCTTTTGRGTTGACGTTCAGCTGAGTTTCCATCCAATGAGAGACACAAGCGTTTAGATTAATTCATTTCCAGCAGATTCCAGCTCCTAAATGTATCTTTTAATCATGCAGTCACAAGCTCCTCCTACTTTTTTAATATTTATTTTGATTGTTCGTTTTTAAGAATTAAAAACCTCCTCGTTCCAGCTGTGTTTAAATGCTGATGATGGTTACTTTGGATGCAGCAGAAACAATTAGGATAATGCAGGATTATGTTGACGAGCGACGCTCAGCCCTCATCATTTAGAATCTGAAACGCCACTTTAATAATAATAATAATAATAATAATAATGAAATGTTTCTCTAATCTTGGATTTCATTAGAGAAGTGCTCGTTGTTAAAACTGTAAATGTTTGAATTTCAAAATACGTGTTAACCTTTATTTCAACACAGAAGTCACATTTATTTAAAACAACTTTCACGTTTTGGGAACAAGAAACCATTTCAACCTACACTGTCCATATTGTTTTATTTTTAAACATAAAAAGCAGATGTTTAAATGGTTTAAAGTGCCTGTGACCTGCCTATCCTTCAAATACAAGAAGTCAAACAAAACATCTTTTTACTAAAATTGGAATAATACACGATTTTACTCATTTTGTCACATAACTATTATATTTTCTTTTGACTTTAATTCAGCCAAAGTGAAACAGGAAGTGACATCCAAGGGGAACTTTTTAAGAAAATAAACTCTGGTCTTTGTTTATTGAAACAATATCTGTTTCATCTCTCTGATAGAAACTCAAAATAATCTGAAGATTCTTCTCCACAGTCTGTGTTGTTAGCCATCGTAGCAACGCTCTGTTCACATGCAGAAATACCCCTTTGACATCACTTCCTGTTTCTTCACATGCGAGTATCTCAACAGCTGTTCATCTCAGCAGCGTGAAATTTGCTTTGCAACATGTTATCAGTGTACTCTTTCCAAAAATGCATTCATGTTTATTACAAAAATTAGATGTCACAGGCACTTTAAAGAAAATGGTAAGTGGACTGAACTTATTTAGCACTTTATCAAGTTTATCAGACTGCAAAGAACTTTACACTAACAGTCATTCACACACATTCACATACTGATGGTGGTAAGCTACATTGTAGCCACAGCTGCCCTGGGGTACATTTACAAGTGGGGCTGCCAGGCAGGTGAAATGTCAGCAACTGAGACAGAACGGGGGATAGAACCGGCAACTCATTGGTTACAGGAAAACTAAAAATAGATGAGCGTTGGTGGTTTGATTCAGGCCAGCCTCCGTTAGCAGGTTAAAGGTCAAAGTTCACGACAGACAAAAACATGGCGTCACAAGTTGGGCTTATAACGTTTCACCTGAATGAACCACAAGAGTTCTAGAACCTTGTTGACATTTGGACTCCTCTGTAGACCAAAGGGTTCTTGAGTCAAACGTAAGTTCATCCACGGACAGCTTGGACCAAACTGGATCCAGCAGAACCAATGAGCCCAAACACAGCAGCTGATCTACAACAGAATGKGTCAAAAAGAGAAATATCAAGGTCCTGCAACGGTCCAACTAGAGTCCATATCTTCAGCCTGACTGAAATGCTGTGCTGGGACCTTCAACCTCAGTGAAATGAAGCTACACTGGAAAGAAGAGCGGGTCAAAACCAGAACTGAGCCATTTCTGCTTCAAAGAGGTTCTACAACAAAAATATCCTGTTTTTATTTAAATTATGACATGGTGGAGACAGGAAGCTGCCCAGATATGGAAATCCCTAAAACTGAAAGGATGGACTCAGATCTGTAGTTTGAGACGATTCTTGCATCAAAATTTGGTCAAATGAACAGATTGTTAAAGAAAAGCTGGAGTTCGACCTTCAACTCTGAAGAACAAAGATGAAGTTGGGTGTCGGCCGTGTTCTGAAGCCATGCAAGTGAATTCTGGGGCCTGGAAGGTGGGAGTAGATTCAGAATCAAAGGGGCCCAAGCAGGGGACCTTGTGGAACTCCTGTGGTTTTATTAAACATGTGATCAGGGTTTCCTGCGTTTTAAATTTACCATTAACCGTGTTCTTACTAGAGAGGACCCGCCTAACAGGTTGGCAAAAATGGGCGCCATGCCGACGCCATTCAGAAGTGCAGATAGAAATGTTGAAGACACGCCCCCTTTGCAAGCAGAGAGGGAGGAGCCTCGATCTGAGACGCCACTAGGTAATCATAAAGTATTGCAGTATTAATAAAGAATAAACTCCAGTGAAGCGCAGTGCGTAAACTTTTTTTTCCTCCAGCTGCACCAGCCGCCGCCCCGAGGGTCCAGGCTCCATCAAAGGTTCCCCTAAAGCCAAGCGCAGAAGACCAGGAAGTATACGGGTCAGTATTTCACTGTCGGTTTATATTCAGAGAGACTAGATGGTTGTTTTTACCCAGTTTTTCTGTGTGTGTGTGATGCAGCCCCAACACGTTGATGGTGTGTTTCAAGAAAGGCGACAGCGTGGGTCTGAGGCTGGCGGGAGGAAACGATGTCGGCATCTTCATCGCTGGCGTCCAGGAGGACAGCGCGGCCGAGCAGGAGGGCCTCCGTACGGGAGATCAGATAATGAAGGTACCCTCTGCTGAACAAACGGGCCTTTTTCCACTGCTAAATGCGGCTCCGCTCGATTCTCATCGGATCGGTTCTACTCGGTGATTTACCACGGTAACTGTGTCCCCGCTCTGTGGGCGGAGTCATCAGTATAAAGGTAGGCAGTAAAAGTGGGTTAGCTGATGCTCATTCAGTGCTACAGCTAACTATCGATATAAAAAGTCTGATATTTGTTCTATAATAAATACTCATACCCTTTAACAGCAAACCATTGCTTATAGATGGTTGTAGATTGGGCCGAGGTGAACTGCGTACCAGAGCGTCTGTGGAGATTGTGTCTCTGTTAACAGTGAACACCAGAGGGCGCAATATAACAGCTTTCTTTGGACCGAAGTTATTGTTGTGTTTCGGTCTGTTTACCTCCGTTGATGTTCACCCCAGTGCCATATCGGAACCGAGTTTCAGTATCCAACCCTAGACAAGATAACAATTTAAAAAACACAATCAGCTAAAAAATCTTTAAAGTCCAAATGTAACGGGAGCAGCTCCTCTCTACTRTAGCCCCTCGACCTGGATGGCGAGGCAGCCGGTACTGGTGTGGAAGAAGCTCAGCCGGTCACTTGTCGAAGGTGACTCTGAACAAAAAGACAACGATTAGCCTAGATTATGGTAAAGAATAATTAATAAATACAATAAATGTAGAGCAGAGGGCCATCTAGCCGCTAACAAGTTAGCACTGGAAACTAGTAATGCACAAAGGACGCATCAGTTCAAGCTTTATACAGAAAAGGTACAATTCCACAAGAGAGACGTGTCCCACAAATGACATTCAATATCTCATTAAATGCATGAAGCAACAAAAGTGGAAAGAATTAAACTGGTGTGGAGTGGGTGGAGCCAAAGAGAACGGAGCCTGTGGAAAAACGCCTCATGAAACCAAACCCAGCGGTTCAGAACTGAAGCAGGAGACTCTTGTGGTCTGTTTCAGGTGAACAATGTGGACTTCAGAGGGATGGTGCGAGAAGAAGCCGTTCTTTACCTCCTGGAGGTCCCTAAAGGAGAGGATGTCACCATTCTGGCTCAGAGCAAACCTGAAGGTATCAAAAAACTTTGATTTAAAGGGAGCCATGATTAGTTGTAACATTAGACTTTATTTGATAAACATATTTTAACTGTAAAATAAAGACTGTAAAAATACTGTAGGCTGTTGAGTTTTTATAATTTTTAAAGTAAAAGTTTAAAAATATATTACACAGACGGGGCCATTTTATTTTCACGCAAAACATTCTGGGTGACGTGGATATGTCCTTGGTGTGAGCGAGCTATATCCACCCTGAAGGTTAATCTTGGACAAATCTGACGATCGGTTCTTTTAAATGAAACCAGAGAGCGTTGACAGAGAGGAGAAGGTAGAAATGACTCAGCCTGTAACTGAAAACATGGATGGAGGACAACAGTTTAGCTTGTTAGTTTGTTGTGCTAGCGCCGAGCTAATACATATAAGGCAATATAGCGTCAGCGCTAAATCTTACAGGCTAAGCTGAGGTTCTTCTTCCT
>NW_013952738.1:228366-230149 GCF_001266775.1 Austrofundulus limnaeus
GTCCAAGATTAACCTTCAGGGTGGATATAGCTCGCTAGCAGCCTCGCACCGAGGACCTATCCACGTCATCATTTACCCAGAATGCTTTGCATGTAAATAAAATGGCCCTGTCCGTGTTAACATATATTTTTAAACTTTTAGTTTAAAATGATAAAAACTAAACAGTCTACAGTATTTTTACAATCTTTATTTTACAGTTTAAATAAATGTTTATTAAATAAAGTCTAATGTTACAACTAATCAKGGATCCCTTTAAAACACTGACTGAATGAACCCGGAGCAACGTTTTGTTTTTTTGTTTTCCAAGTGTACGAGGACATTTTAGCTTCTGGCAGAGGAGACTCGTTCTTCATCAGAACCCACTTCGAGTACGAGAAGGAGGCTCCGCAGAGCCTTCCCTTCAGCAGAGGGGAGATCTTCAAAGTCACCGACACGCTTTACGACGGCAAGCTGGGCCACTGGCTGGCCATCCGCACCGACAAGGACAACCAGCTGCTGGAGAAAGGAATCATTCCCAACAAGAGCAGGTGTGTGTGTTCAGATCTGTGGWCTAAAACGCTGCAGCCTCCTGACCTTCAGCTAAGAGATCTCTGATTGTGAAGTTGCTGAGTCGGTTCTGTTGCCTTGTTCCCTGTCTCAGGGCGGAGCAGATGGCCAACGTCCAGAACGCCGCCCGCGCCGCGTCGGGCAACGACAGAGGAGACTTCTGGAGGCTGAGGGGTCAGCGGGCGGCCAAGAAGAAGGACCTGCGTAAGAACCGAGACGACCTGAGCGTGGCGCCGGTCAGCACGCGCTTCCCCGCCTACGAGAGAGTGGTTTTACGTGAAGGTATCAAAAGCACAACATTTCCCCCGGCTTCACGTCCCATTCATCGTTTCCTGCTTGTTCGTGTTAACGTTGTGTTCTTGTTCTGGCTTCAGCTGGTTTTAAGAGGCCCGTGGTGATCTTTGGGCCCATTTCTGACGCGGTGAATGAGAAACTGGCCAACGACCTTCCAGACGAGTTTGTTGTTGCCAGTAAGCAGATCTGTTCCTGAATATCTACAAACAAAGTAAGTCGTCGTTTTGACTTTGTGAAATGATTCCTCCTGTAGAAACGGAGCCGAAGGACGCAGGAAGTGAGAAATCCTCTGGAGTTGTGAGACTGAACACCATCAGACAGATCATTGAAGAGGTACGGCTCACAGTTTACATCTTTAGCTCCACGTCTGTTTGTTTCTTCTGTTTTTAACTTCCTCTGCTTCGTTTGTGCTTTTTTTACCTGTTTATGCATCAAAACATTAAACCGTCTGTAAGAGCGTGATATGACTTCCTGTTTTACTTTAAAACATATTTTATTTGTTGAAAATTAAATTCACCTTTAGAAATAAATAAATAATAAAATACTTTTTAAGATCCACATCAGCAAATCCTCTGCTGCTTTTAGATACAGCTCTGCTGCTTTTAGATACAGCTCTGTTGCTTTTAGATACAGCTCTGTTGCTTTTAGCTACTGTTCTGTTGCTTTTAGCTACTGTTCAGTTGCTTTTAGCTACTGTTCAGTTGCTTTTAGCTACTGTTCAGTTGCTTTTAGCTACTGTTCTGTTGCTTTTAGCTACTGTTCTGTTGCTTTTAGCTACTGTTCTGTTGCTTTTAGCTACTGTTCTGTTGCTTTTAGATACAGCTCTGCTGCTTTTAGCTACTGTTCAGTTGCTTTTAGCTACTGTTCTGTTGCTTTTAGCTACTGTTCTGTTGCTTTTAGCTACTGTTCTGTTGCTTTTAGCTACTGTTCTGTTGCTTTTAGC